>NW_019417316.1:368752-377111 GCF_000390285.2 Anoplophora glabripennis | reverse complement strand
TCTAGTCTAAAAAAAGTCATATCATCGCATTTAAATTTTTTGAGAAAATCCAATATTTTGGTTATAATATCGAATAACGCCCTCTATCGGCGGCCGTGTAGGTCGCAACTGTCATGATTACGAGAAACCTAAAAGCCCAAGAAATGCTCTTTTCAATGATACCAAATTTATTCAAATCCATTAAGCCGTTTCGAAGTTACAGGCATTTATTTCAAACAACATTCAAATACCCCCCACCACTTTATTTCGAAAGATAGAGAAAAATTGTTTTTACAAAAAATGTTCGACTTTAAGTTAACATTAAAACGCAAATACTTTTTTGTTACATTCATTGGGGAAAATCGTGAAAAACGTAACTTTATGTAATTCAATATGGTGGAAACGCCCACTGGCGGCCATCTTGGAAACTTGAAAATAATTTCCAGCATTTTCCCTTGCCCACTTTACCTATAAAATTTTTTACCGTAGCTCTCTACGATCATTAGTTTCTGAGATACATCCGCTTACCTCGCTTATTTGCCCACCCTGTACATAACAAGCTTATCCTAAATTTCACAATTACCATAGTCAACAAATTTCGATTTATCAATCGCCGTTGCCAATAATTCAGGTAGGTACATCGGTAATACCTTTTTCTTGTTCTTTTTTTTTTGCGCTTATGTATTTTATTGAACTTGTTTGTTTATCGGTACAAATAGAAGTAGAAAGCTGGAAAATGAGTAGAATAATTGTTTTCCAGCTACTGGATTATGAGATTAGTAGTACACATCGACTGACGTACGTTTCTAAACTAGGTATACATATAAACATATACGAGCACATTCCGATATGGAAAAATATTTAGGAATTTTACCACATCATGCGGAAAATAATAATAATAATAATAATATAAATAATAATAATTGTAAATTTTACTGCCATTATCCATATGATGATTGATAACCAACACGATCTTACTAATATGAAATTTTCGGTGAAATTTAGAATCCGCGCTAGTGTGAAGATTGTATCTATGATACGCGAATATATTCCAACTTTATTAATCAGGAAATTCCTTTACGAATAGTTAACAGCCTCCGTTCATGAGTAAAACGTGTTATGCAAAGTCGTTTAGTTAGAAAATTGTTCTATCCTTATTCGGATCCTGGCGGAGTATTTCATTGTTTTTATGTGCACTGGATCTGCTAGACTAGACCATTCAATTTTATGGGGACGGATTGGAAATGTCCCTTTTTTACTATTTCAAATGAATTTTACATTATAGAAAGAAGTGAAAGAAGACAAGCCGCTGCCTTATATTTTTTATTATTTACTTGATTACCCACACTATATGTAAATAATAAATATGTTAGTATATACATATGTAAAAATTTCTGCACACCGCACAATAAAATTTGTGTCACAAAGGCTTGCAAATATGACTTGTCACCTCAATTAACGTTTTCTTATGTTTGTCATCTTCGCTGACAAAGAAAAATTACGGGTATAAGTTGCTAGCCGGCTGAAACTGAGTCCCTAAAGAAATTAGTTCAAAAAAATAATTTCTCTGCTTGTCATACTCAGCCAAGGTTTTAGCTTGTAGGGGAAAGCGGTGAATATTTTTTAACTGCTACTAATGTTAAGCAATAAGCACTCGTATTTTATTCGTAAATAAGAGTTACCTAAGATTAAAAAATATTTCGAATATCTATCTAGTTGGTAAGTAATGTTTCTTAAAAGGTTTTTTCCTTTACATCATACACAAAAAACATTAATCTGTTATCAGTTGAAAGAGAAAAAGCTATTCTTTAGCGAGGACGCTATTAATTTAATTGTGAAAGAAAAAGAAGAAAGAGGTGTAATAGATTTCTTTTAGCAATACAAAGGAATCGGGGTAATATATGGATAAAAGGACGAGAGAAGTTAGAGCTTATTTAGTTTTAGTAAGATATATGAGTCTAAGAGAGCCAGTGTGTTCAGAGACTGCGCCCGACTACCTAAATAAATAATCTTTTTGATTACATTTACTTCTTATTTGGAGAAGTAATATTGTGTATCCATCAACCGATCATATTTCCTTCGATATTCAATATAAAATTCAATATTTCCAAGTTTTGCATGCCACAGTATAATTATTTATTTCTTTTTAAAAAAAGCTTTTTCTTCTAATATATTTTGCTTCCCTGAATATCTACGTATTCTAAGAATATTTTTGTTTACGAAAATGTGGTTATTTTAAATAAATTGGACTAGCGTTAGTTAATAGTACCTACTATACAAAATCTATAAATATTATTTCTTTGATTAAATATTTAAGACCTTTAATATAAGAGTTAATATTTATTCAAATTTAGAATCTAAATAAATGAAAATTTAGCCAATAAATCCCCATATTTAAAAAAAATTTATTATGTAGTTTTAATTTTCGGCGATTAAAATAACATTATTTTCTTTTGAATTAAAAATTTAAACCAGTATATTTAGTTTTGCGCTTATTTAGTATTCCATTCAGACAAGCAAAAATCAGTAGAAACATTTTTTTACAGTTTATCTCGCATCTTATAAAAAATGTTTACTTCTTTATTTGGATTTCATTACAAAAAGCAAAAATCGTTTTAAAATTTCGCTATAACTATTTTCGGCGACGTAACATCCAGTGGCAGCACCTACATAAAGACCGATTGCAATTGGAATTAGAAGTCCATGAAAATTTCAGAAATTCTTCTTAACACTCCCAGATGTAACATATAATTTCAGGTTTTCGAAACAGGTATTATTCACCTTGATGATATATTATTATATTTCTCCCGTTTTATTAATAATAATGAAATGCTTTTCTTTACTCTGTGAAATAGGTACTAATATTGGTCGTTGAACCTATTGCCCCTGAAATTTTCAGAGACGAGTAAACTTCTTTAAAAAAAAGCGACTTAATCAAGAGGAAATAGAAAGAAGTAAAAGCAACAATTCTCCAGAGGGAATGAAAGATAGGAGGAAATTATTCAGAAACAACCCCACTTCCAGTTAATTTAATATCCGCTTGTATTTTCTATAATATGTGTTCTTTGAAGATCCACTACCAAATTATATCTGTCACAGTGTGACGAAAGAGGTTTTGTCCGTAAGGCGCTTTCATCTCATTGTTAAAGTAATGCTCATGTCGAACCTATCACTTAATTCCATCTACAACCGGTAATTGAATCGGCCCTGAAGCGAACTTTTCAGTTATGTAAATGACCAACTAAAATTTTCAGTAGGTACACAAAGAGTTCGATTAGCCATTAGGATCCAGATTTGCGATGTAAATCCTTCCTGGATTATCCGCCACGGCCCATTTGGCTCCGCAAATAAAGATCTATCCAGCCCCACAAATTAACATTAAACTGGCACTCGGGCCATCTTCGAGATACATGGACCCCCACCCGGCGGTCTGTGCCGTCGTTTTTTTACGCGCCGACACGCCACGCGAAGAAAATGTCGTCCGTGCTGGTCGCGAAGAATTGCGGGGGCGACACATTTATTTATCTTCCGTCCGGACCGAGTTCCTAATTTGGCCAGATCGCGCGCGATGCACGATGGCAAATCCCTATATCGGTCACCTGAGATAAGATTTATTTAGTTTCGGATTGTACGGGGCGAGCCGTATAAAGCGAGATCTTGATTTATGCTCTGGGAAAAGAGACAAGCTGGTAAATACCTACTAAGGGTGGACTGATTTTATTACAGAATATATATAAAATGTAAAAAAATTGGAAAAATAGTAAATTTCAAACAGTACATTTTGTTTCCATTATTGCATTTCAATAAATTTTACTGAAAAAAATATCAACAAATTGAAATGTCACAATTTAGACTCTTGCATTGGCGTACGGTGATATCGATATGTTTCTATTGAACCTCACAATAATATCAGCAAGTAATACCTTTGTTATCACTTAGGTAAAGAAACAAAATAAAAGTATTATTTTCCTGAATTCTTTAGAAATATGATGATACACGTAAGATAAAAGGACATTTTATTGGAAACATAAACTTATTTTATGTAAAATGGAAATATAATAAACAGTCACGGAAACTTAAAAAATTAGTAGTAATTTTGACTCGAATTCTGAATTTGATGTGTACGATTCTATTTCTCATTATTGGAACAGTGGTACACTTTGTTTTAGTTATAAAGTGACCCCTACGTTTTTCTTCAAATATATTATAATTTTAAAATGCAAAGTAAAATTGTGTTGGATACCTAACGCAAAATGATGTGAAGAGGTTTTGGAACAATATAAGGTGTTTACAAACTTGGTGTGGTTTTAATGATGGGTAGAATGCATTAATACTAAGTATTTTCGGTAATCAAAATAAATTGTTAAAAATGAAAAACTCTAGGAAAAAACAATGCTTAAAAGTCAATCAAAATTGTTGAAATTACTTATTGTCATCGAGTTACATACTACATAAAAAGGTGTGAATAGTTTATGTTTGTAAAAAATCTTGTTTTCTTTTATGGAGTAGATAAACAGAAAAATCTCTAGTTCAGGATCAGGTAATCGTCAGTTCTACTACGTGTGTCTTTTATTGTGAAAATTATAAGTGAAGAAATGTTAAGTGAAGCTATTTATTTTCCTAGATTCTTAACTTTTAATTGTATTTTTTTTATGAAAGGACAACGTGTCTGCGATGTGTATCCTATTAATAAGTGCGAATAAACATACAAAAATAGCTCATCAATGAATAAAATTAACATTATGGTAATAGACCGGGAGATATTAGACTGAAGTTCGACGACGTCTNCCAATTAATGTTTGCTTTACTGTCTTCATTTATACTTTGCCAAATGTGATATGAAATTTTACTACTTTCTTCCATTGCTTTAAAAAGATATATTGGAATAAAAAAGGGCTGTTTTCTACCATTTTTCGGTATAATTTAGGCAACCAGAAATGCATCAGTTTCCATCCTTAATTTCATTTACTTGGGAATTTATTGATTAAATTATTTAAAAAATTAATTGCTTTCGGTAAGACGGATTCTCTATGTAGGTAAACGTATTAAAAAATCTGAATTCGATTTTTTAATATTAAATCTTTGCAAGCCATTTTAAATATATTTTATATAGAATGAAATAATAAACCATTTGTCTCCAAAATTTTTCTAAACAGTGCAGCAACTGTTAGAACGGTAACGGATGCCTACTACTTTATTTTAGGTAAGTTAATGCGCTGCCGCCACATTCCTCTGTAATATGGCCATATACCCGGCTCTTGCCTTTATCTGACCTAAGCCGTAATCTTCATCGGTATGTCGACAGTTTATGCCTAAAGGTTACCGTTCCGAACGAACATTGTCGCATTTTTTCCTTATAAGTCGAGAATAGGAATTCCGGAATCAAGACCATGCATTTTCCAGCAATCACCGCTCGAATTGTACCGTTATTATAGAATTCGGTTCGGATCAAGACCAGCTAATAAAATTCAACGAAAGCGGGGACGTTTTACGTTCTCCAGTTGACGTTCACATCATCAGAAAGATAAAATTCTCTACTATAAGCAATAGGTATATCCGTAATAATCCCAACATGAAGATAAATCGGTTGAGTGAATGAAAATTTATGCGCCAATTTAAATTCATAAATTTTACGTCATCTAAAACGCCGAAGATAAATTTCAATTATAATCGAGAACGATGCGATAATTGTGATAAGACAATTTCTTTATAAATATAAAAATTAGGTATGTACTTAATCACAGGCGTTGATAATAATAATTGACTAATATTAAAATGTGCAGGATCTACTTTTCCGAATTATTTAATAAAATCAGAATTTCGTTCCAGAATAGAAAAAATTAGACCAAGTTAGATAAACTTCACAAAATATAGGTGTTTTTTTTTTAAAAAAAGTAAAATGAATTCAGGGGTTGATGGAATATAAAAGAATAAGAATATTTTTCCTATGGACGATGGACCTACATATCTATTTTGTGGTTGAGATATAGGACGTGAAATGTTAATTTATTAAAATCAAATTTTAGTCACATCTTTTCCAAAAAATAATGCAGCGCAATAAAATTTTGTACAGAGATACGTTTTACGGAGTGCTAAATCAGCATTATTAATTTTTCACCATTTGCTAGAGGTCACTAGCTACGATCTTTCTTAATGACATTTTATGACACCAGTCTTTTGAGGTTAGGTTTTTCACATTGTATGTCATACGTTATAATGTAAAATTTTCCACACAACAAATATTCTTCTGTCAAATTGGTAAAAGTACTCCGTTTTTCAGAAAACCAGGTTCTATTTCTTAATATACATACATATAAAGCATCCGGAAACAAGGGTAGCATCCGTGGATGAAATTAAGATTTCGAATAACACTAAAGTATTTAGCAAGCTCAAAAGCTTATCTGCACCAACTTTGAATGAATCTCATTGTTTTTGGCATGGGCATAGTTATGGGGGGGAGGGGGTGGTAGAAACTCCGGTGTGCCCATCCCAGAAAACAAGATCTAATATTGTCATCTTTGTCATATCAGTACTTTTTTTAGAAGGGTCTCCATGAAACTTGCAGCCCTGGACTCAACCCAAGCTAAAACACCCTATATAAAAAATACCAACAGCGAAAGATTAGGAAATGGCGAAAGCGAAAGTGGTGTTTTCTTAACTTAATCAAAGTTGAAATTTAAATACCTACTTATAATAAGAAAGGTGCTTACATTCAGATAACTGAATAGTTAATAAAATTAAACTTTCCCCAAACTTTTTCAAACAAAATTTATCAGAACATATTCCCCCCTCTTTCAAATGTAAAAAAACTTAAAGTAGAAAATAAACTTTCGTGGATAACGAAATTCCTTGTCAATCCAGAAAACTTTCTCCCATATCGTTGCTGAAATATTATTTGGTAGTCATTGGAAGTGAGGTTGTGAGGTATCCATAAATCTTTAGAACGCTAAAAGTTCTCTTATTATGTGTACTTATCTATAACCAAATCTGGGTTATTACAATCGAGTTTCATATACGAAAAAAAGGCCTGCGACTTGTATTAAAATTTTATAAAAAGGAATTGAAGTGAATAATAAGTATCTTATTAAAATGCCATGAAATTTAATCGTAATCATAAAACATATATTTCATTTGA
Source organism: Anoplophora glabripennis (assembly GCF_000390285.2). Classification (NCBI taxonomy): domain Eukaryota; kingdom Metazoa; phylum Arthropoda; class Insecta; order Coleoptera; family Cerambycidae; genus Anoplophora; species Anoplophora glabripennis. The sequence continues at coordinate 369,997 of NW_019417316.1, read as the reverse complement.
TTTAATGAAATTAAATTTTCATTTTAGCTTTTTAATCGGTACTTACTTCGCAAAAAAAAACATTTATGTCACTATTAATTTCGTTTACTTAAAAATTTATGATAAGAGGAGCAAGGTACCATTGAATGTCGCGATGTTTACCATCGTTTTAATTTTACGAAATGAGAGATCCTCAATTTATACGTCAGTGAAGAGACTGCCAAATTCCTATTGATTGAACCCCATTATGTAGTACGTTATTCTTTAAACTATAATACTAGAATGTACAGTTCTTCGAATAATGGCTTTGTGCATTTAAGAGTTGCATCAGAGAGGAACCATTTCTTTTTTGTCTTCGTATTATTACTTAATAAATCAGTTTAGAATCCGAGAAAAAAATTGAAAAAATAATTTGTATCCTCTATCCTCTATATTCGTCTTTACATTTCAAACGTGTAGGTTATTTGGCGAGTTAGCGGATACTGAACACCCATCGGGGACCTCCCTAGAAAATCCTGCCCTATCGTAAAAAAAATCAGTGAATAAAAATCGCTAAGTAGATCAAGTTCCACTTAATGGCAAAATGCTTTTAGAGACGTGCTATAATAGAGCGCCTCACGTGTTGAATACCAATTTATTAGCCAACTACGGGGACTTGAGTTTTCTTTAGCTGTTAGGTAAACGTCAATTGCGTTCTTTCCTGTGGTTCTGCACCATTTAAGTTGGATCATCTTGAATAGACGACAATGGAAAAAGGGCATGGTAAAATTTCTACAATGCTGGCATACTCTGTGAGATAAAAAGCACACTTTGTTTAATAATTTTATCTGTTGATACTATAGATATAGAGCACAAAAAAATGGTAAAAGTAGATGTTATCAAGAATTATTTCGATTTCTCAGTTTCTAAACTTGGTGTGGTGAAACTGCGTTGCAGAATATGCTTAACAGAATTCTGAATTGCATAAAAATGTACCTAGGTATATTTGTTGGGCATTTTATGTCATTAAAGCATCGTGTACAGGGTGGGCAAATAAGCGAGGTAAGCGGCTGTATCTCAGAAACTAATGATCGTAGAGAGCTACGGTAAAAAATTTTATAGGTAAAGTGGGCAAGGGAAAATGCTGGAAATTATTTTCAAGTTTCCAAGATGGCCGCCAGTGGGCGTTTCCACCATCTTGAATTACATAAAGTTACGTTTCTCGCGATTTTCCCCAATGAATGTAACAAAAAAGTATTTGCGTTTTAATGTTAACTTAAAGTCGAA
>NW_019417316.1:346018-358874 GCF_000390285.2 Anoplophora glabripennis | reverse complement strand
ATATTTCTAATTGGCATTAATGAGAAATTGGTAGACAAATAAAGATGTTTTTCCACATTTTCTTACAAAGTTTTCCATTTTTAGGTCCCTTGCGACACTTATGCCAAAAAAATTTTGTGATAAAATCGATACTTCTCTTCAACTTACGAACATGGCATAAGTGAGAAATACGTCGCTGTACATATTATTATTTTGAAAAGGAAAATTGAATTTTCACAAAGGTGTCCCGCAGTCCATCTTTTAAATTTAGTTTATTGTACTTATCTCGTCGTCGAACTTCAGTCTAATATCTCCCGGTCTATAACTTATGAAAACGCTGATGGAAACTGCGCGTTAGCTACAACACGTTTTATATACGGGGCGATCCATATTATATTTTTATAGTAATTTACTATTTTACTATCGAGATATTTGAATGATATCTAGACAATTGTAAAATGCCCTATGGTATTTGAATATCCAGTAAGAAAAACCACCCAATTTAAAAAATTATGTTCAAAAACCGATTTTTTAAGGAAAAGGAAAACTTTATATTTTTGCAGAAAGTGATACTGGATCTACAATCTTTTTGAAAACACTTGTTCATTTGTTCCACTTTCAATTTCACTGGAAATTTCACCAGTATTTACTTCTGATAACCTCGTATATTTTGATTACATCGAATATAACATAATTCCTCGAGATAATATTTTTAAATTACTATAATATACCATACTTTCAATATTTTATGTTTAAAATATTTCTTATAATCGTAATTTTGCACCTCGATTTATCTACTCTTTACCAAATATCCTCCCAAAGTTTGTAAATATTCTGTATACCTATCTATGTATTTATATATTTTTAATTATTTTCTTTATTTTCTTGTGCAGTAGATACTTTCCGGAATGAATATGTACTTACCTACCTACCTACACTGTAGGTACCACTATTTCTGAGCTGATAAAAAAATGTCTATTTAGTATTAAGTATCGATAATCGCAAATTACATGTTTAACACTTAATAAAAGTAAAATCCTTTATTCATTGTTTAAGCTTGTTATTTGATAATGCTCTATCCATGTCCCAGAGAAGACGCACAAGACCTTTCCAGGGGAAAATTTTCGATTGGAAGGATATAATGGTTACCCAACCAAAGAACGATGAACGGTTGTTATTAATATAAATACCTGATGCTAATAAGGTGCTCGCATTTAACGGGGTAATTTATCCGCCACAGAATTTTAAAATGTGATATAAATAATTGTTGACCTCTTTTTGCATTTATATTTTTCCAGTGTGTAATCAAGCGCGGAATAAATGGCCCATGTTTAAGCGGTAGGTGTGATAAAGCGCGGTATGCGGAGTGAACCCACGGGTCATATTACAGCATATTTAAATTCATTTATAAAAACAAACAGGTATTAAAAACATGGTTTTATGTCATATTTAAGTTCTTAACGACTGTTAAATTTCACAAAACCGGGGCCAAATTGTTACTAAATAAAAAATAAAGAATACCTACATCGTTCAAAATTTGTTAATTATTTTCTAAAAACTATAATTGAAGTGTTTCAAATCAGACCGCACGGCGGTCAGATCCTGACATTTTATTGTCGTTTGGCTGTCTCCTAAACTTTTCACAATGTATGCTCTAATTTACAAAATAGTATTCACGAAAAGCTATAAAAGTTTTTCTTGAGAAAAACGAAATATAATCAGATACAGGAACTTCACCGACAAAAGCCGCGAGTCAAATTTATGAAATTTATTATTTGCCAGAATATTTCTCCCGGTTTGATAAATGGCCTTGCTGTGGGTGTATAAGAAACATGTGAGATGCGTCGACCGCAAAATACAAAAAAGGGGCTTTCTTCCTAACCTCAAGTCATTGATACCGTTCGAAGATTAATATACTTACCGAATATTTAATCACTAATTAGTTAATTCCGTTACCATTTTAATTCAGTTAAAATCACTTCACAACCAGATGCGATCTTACATCTAACATCTAACTAGTTATTCGCAAAATGATTCGTTCACGTCTCAAGCATGTAGAGAATAAAGTTTACACCTCTGAAATCAGAGTTGTGATCAATTATTGTTAAGCTGCAACAACTATAAAAAAAACCGCCTTTTTAGGGTGGAGTTTTTCATTGGGGCCCGTTCGTTCATATACGCGTATTTTTGAGCCCTTAAAGTACATAACAGACTGTCAAAATTTGTTTTGATTTTCCATTTTAAATAAATGCATGAAAAATTAATATTTTAATTATGCATGTTTAAAATATCGTAAAACAATAACTGATACACATATTCGACCTGAGGAAATATTTGTGTGTTAATTCAACTGAATAAAAATGTACAAATATTATTTTCAATGGAAATTACTTTCTCTTTTATCTACTTAATCTGTCATTTCTTGCGTCACAAAACACAGATATGTTCACATCCATACTGGAATATTCTGGGCTATATATTTTAAATAAAACTATTATTGGATAACTTTCAGTTTTCAAATTAAAATACACTACCTACATTATTAACTCGAGGTTATCACTTCAATTCTAACCACAAATTTACAACTTGATTTAATTTATTGGAATAAAGCGAAGTTTTACAATAAGCACTTATTACACACGATATTACAAAGCGCACGTCATTTACAGTTATTTATTTATTTATTTATTTATCGAAATGAAATACCCAACGGGCAGAGCCCAATTATAGGATATGTTACGATTTAAAATTAAGTCACAATTAAGAAGAAAAACAAGTGGAGGAAAAAAGTGAAATGTAAGGGCAACAGGACAACAGCTTAAAAGTGAAGCAAACAATGAAAAAAAAAATGTAGAACAAATAGCGCAAACAACAAAACAAAAAATTAAAAAGCATGTAAGAAAAATATGCACTAGTACAAATAATACATATAAAATAAGCTTATAAAATACAATAAGTTTAAGATGTAAAAAGAGTAGAAAACATAACAGATAGATCATTGAAAATAATCAGATTTAATAATATAGTGAATTATTTTATAGAGCATTATGGAATGCATTTTATGTCTGGAGATAAGACTGTTTAACTCGAAACGGTTGTAAAATATATTCTGATGTGTTCCTCTAACAGGATAGAAACCGTCTACAATAAATGCTGCAGATTTAAAAAATCTCCTGTGTACCTCTTCAAGTGCAGAAACCTGGCACTCATAAATAGGATTCCATATTATGACAGAGCCATATTCAACTTTAGATCTGACAAACGTAGTGTATAATAGATGAAGAGTAGTGAAATCTCTAAATTCACTGGAATTACGTAAAATAAAGCCCAAGTTTTTGTATGTCCCTGCTATGGAAAGCTCCACATGCCGCACAAACCCAAGCTGCGGGTCAAACAAAACGCCCAGATCCTTGATGACTTCAGGCCTTCCCAGAATGCAGAATATCGCCATCAAGCTTATATTATGTAAACAGCAGCGGGTGCAGCAAGCGTCCAAAAGACATCACATTACATTTAGCTGCATTCAATCGCAATTTGTTGTTAACACACCAATTATTAAATGTCAAAAGACTTCGTTGCAAATTTTCGCAATCTCACAAACAGTCAATTCTGCAATATAATTAGTTTAGTTAGACTGAAGACAAACAATAATTCGTCTTCTGTTTTTCGTAGGCAAAAAAGTACAAACCCAATAGCGATTCTACAGTTCCGTTTCCGAACTTTTTTCACTTATCGCGAAACCGCACTTACGCACAACCTATGGTTCGGTAAAAGAAATAGCCTTTTAGTAATCCAATAGCGAAAACTCCTTCCACAAGAAAGGCAAATATCTAGATTGCTTCTAAACTCCATTCTTATTTATTCAGGTCGGTCCCGGTTCACGTGGCGAATTATAATAAAAAAGGGCCCATATCTGGTTGCTTTATAGTTTCATTTTTTCTTTCTCGCCTTTCTGTTTTCCCCTCCTAAGTACTGGAATAAACTGAGACCGGCGTTCGCCGGTATAATAAAAGAAAAACAAATAGGATTCCCCCCGAGTACAAGAGGTAGTGAGGCGTATACGTGATATTTTACGAACGGCATTATTATCGAGGCGCATATTTAGGATGCCCATATATTTTCTGCAAATTCTTGTACATGAATGTACGGAATGTAAAACGTCAAAAAATAAAGGGATTTAATTTGTATGGGATCAAAGAAGATATGAAAAGTAAAAAGTTTTTACATTCTTTTTCAAAATAAACACATAATTTTAATACCAAAATGTATCAAATAGGTTTAGGTTTGAGATTCTTAATAATAAATACATATTGTTTTTTTTTTTTTAAAATACGTATATTAAGATATACAGATCAGTCTCAGGAGTGGGATCCCCCACCTTCAAAACGACGGAATCCAAGACGAGGGCATTAGTCGCGAGTGGATTTGTATCATGACTTTGGAAACTTTTCTTTCCCTCGGCTCTATCCGGGGCGACTTATTCAATTACACGTCCTTAATGTACGCCCGGCAAATTGATTAAGGGGTCCTGTTATCGGGCGCAAAAGGGGATTAGAGCTAACTTCGTTAATGAACACTGATACGCGGTAAGTTAGTTAACGATGACGTACTTGTCAAGTGTCCAGACACATTTGCGCTGGACTAACACCGAATCGCTGAGACCTTTACTGTGAAATGCTGCTGCTTAAGCTAACAACGCCAATGTGATTAGCGAAATCGAAATGTACCCCCGCCGGAAAACGGATTTCGTAATAATTTGAAATTTATCATTCATTGCTATTAAGATATTTGAATGGGAGGAAATTATTTTAAAAGGATGTGGTAGAAAATTCGAATAAACACAACAAAAAACAGATCGTATTTTTTTTTGCAGAAAACAATATGCTGAAATAACTTCTCGGTGATGGTCATTCAGTTGTTTAACGTCCGGTTTGACCGGAAATCAATTTCATCAACACGCACATCCTGGTACCTACGTATATTTTAGTTGCATTGGATAGATTTTTAATTACAAACTCAGCGATATGATTACAATATGCCATAGTACTGTCATTTTATAATTCAAATACTCGATAAAATAAATAGTGAGAGTGAGCATCGGAAAACAATTGTTGTGTAAAGGATTCACGGCTACGCATCTTCAGGTAAATAATAAATTTATAATCCTACAATTAACAAATGTTTTTGAGAGCACATTTTATGCTTTTATGAAACAGCACTTACCTATTGTAAAATTTTAATATTTTTATTTTGTTGATTATAGACCGGGAGATATTAGACTGAAGTTCGACGACGTCTTTCTCGTTTATGCCTCTGAGAGTACTGAAAGGTAACCGAGAGACAAGTACAATAAACTAAATTTAAAAGATGGGCTGCGGGACACCTTTGTGAAAATTCAATTTTCCTTTTCAAAAAAATAATGTGTACAGCGACGTATTTCTCACTTATGCCATGTTCGTAAGTTGAAGAGAAGTATCGATTTTATCACAAAATTTTTTTGGCATAAGTGTCGCAAGGGACCTAAAAATGGAAAACTTTGTAAGAAAATGTGGAAAAACATCTTTATTTGTCTACCAATTTCTCATTAATGCCAATTAGAAATATGACATTATTATATTCGAAAAGCTCATAAAAAACATTGGCATAAGTCCTACTAAGGACTAAAGAAAATAGAGCTTTGGAAAAGCTGCGGAAAATTTTTATTTTCATTCTATAACTTTCTCATTTATGCCGTTGAAAATTTATGATACTTACTATAAATAATGTACTGTGTCAAGTAGGCATCACTCCTCTATGGGTTCAATATGAAGGCATAAGTCTCAAAGTTGTAGGAAAATTCATGAAAATTTTTACGTCTTTCTCGCTTATGCCATTTTGCATGCACGTAGGAAACTACATTATAAAGTCATATAAATGTAGGCATAAGTCCACATTGGATTTTCATGTTGTAAATTAATTTGAATTTTAATATGAGTCAGGTCGACAAAGTAGAAAAATTATAGAAAATTGCCACAATTTTCTCGTTTATGCCGTTTTGTACACGAGTAGAAAATATTATTAAAAGCCACTTTCAAGAGTGGCATGAATGCCACAAGGTACCGTCGTATGTAAAATTTTTTAAAAAGTTGTCAAAAATTACAAATTGCGGTTATTTCCTCGCCTGCGCAATTTTCGATATACTTAAATTAATTTAAAAAATGTATGATAAATAATGCAAGTGTCGGAGAAGATATCTATATAAAAAATGAATATTTCTAACTATAAAAGGGAATAAAAAATTTAAAATAAAAAAAATTTCATGAAAAAGAGAAAGCTTTATATTGGGTTTAGTTTGATTTTTCGACATGTTATTTTTTATTACGATAATTCTTAATAACTTATAATAAAGCTGGTAGTAAGGCCTTTATTTTGATCCGTTTTCATCAAGAGCTGCAGATAAAACTGTTTGAAATTTGAAAATGTAAAAAATCATAAAACCGAAAAAACTTTTTATTTTTGATATGCTTTAATTTTAAGTTAATAAAAATTTGTATTATTTTAAGTGTTATTGTTTGTGTTAGTTATAATTAAAAATTAGTAATTCAAAGTCTTTGAGGAAGCATTCTGACAATTGAGTTGGCAGCGGTTTTTCAATTCAATTACTATTACTTAAATAAATCTTTTAATATAAAAATAAAATGTATAAAAGTACAAATTAAGTAATTAAGGTACAAAGTACCAGAAACAAAAAACAAAATTCAATATACATGATATTAAATCAGTTATAAATCAGTTTCTTCCCTATGTATTCTAGCTTAATTATTTCTTCTTCTTCTTCTTCTTCTTCTACCTTAGTCGGCTCAATTCAAGTAGATCATCCTTGCACTGAAGCGGTTAATTCAAATTATATAATATTTTTAATTTTTAAAATTTAAATATATTGTTCATAAATACGTATGGTCTATTGTGATAAAATACTCTACTCATTTACGAACAAACGAGAAATTTGTGGCAATATTATATAATTTTTCTTTTTCTGATCATGACTCAAAGAATAATTAAAAATCATTTCTAATATGTGGGGACTTAAGCCGAAATAGTTTATTATTAACTTTCATTAAATACATGAATTACTTATATTTATAAAAATTAAAAATACGCTAAATGCAAGTAAGTATAAGTATTTCGAAAATTGCGTAGGCGATGAAATAAACTTTTTAAAAATTTTTACATACGACGGTACCTTGTGGCATTCATGCCACTCTTGAAAATGGCTTTTAGTAATATTTTCTACTCGTGTACGAAACGGCATAAACGAGAAAATTGTGGCAATTTTCTATTATTTTTCTACTTTGTCGACCTGACTCGTATTAAAATTCAAATTAATTTACAACATGAAAATCCAATGTGGACTTATGCCTACATTTATATGACTTTATAATGTAGTTTCCTACGTGCATGCAAAATGGCATAAGCGAGAAAGACGTAAAAATTTTCATGAATTTTCCTACAACTTTTCAAAAAATTTTTAGCATATAGTCCTCACCAGGGACTTATGCCCTTTAAAAAAAATGAATACTTTCATTTTTTTCTTTGCAATAAGCTTTAATTTATTCACGAGAAAAACGTTGACCAAAACGAAAAATTTTCCGCAGCTTTTCCAAAGCCCTATTTTCTTTAGTCCTTAGTAGGACTTATGCCAATGTTTTTTATGAGCTTTTCGAATATAATAATGTCATATTTCTAATTGGCATTAATGAGAAATTGGTAGACAAATAAAGATGTTTTTCCACATTTTCTTACAAAGTTTTCCATATTTAGGTCTCTTGCGACACTTATGCCAAAAAAATTTCGTGATAAAATCGATACTTCTCTTCAACTTACGAACATGGCATAAGTGAGAAATACGTCGCTGTACACATTATTTTTTTGAAAAGGAAAATTGAATTTTCACGAAGGTGTCCCGCAGCCCATCTTTTAAATTTAGTTTATTGTACTTGTCTCTCGGTTACCTTTCAGTACTCTCGGAGGCATAAACGAGAAAGACGTCGTCGAACTTCAGTCTAATATCTCCCGGTCTATTATCTGGCTTATAAAATGTCAAAAGTGGGACATATTAGATATACATAATATTGCTGGATTTATAATTAAAAATATATTATTAATCTAAAATATACAATGTAATAAATAATATACAAGTAACAAATGTGAAAAAAAAAATCCGGTGAGACCAGAAGCTGAACAGATGAATGAGTATCGCCCAAACTAACGTAATCGAATTATTTTCTACCAAAAAAGTTCTTTTTTTTCTCAAAAAATGGATATTTCGACCATATCAACTTAATTGATGTTTGTTTAATTGATTTTTTTCTGATTCCACAAGATTTTTTAAATATTACATTTTATCCCGTTCGCATATCTACGCAGCAAGGAACTAAATTGTAATAAAAAGATAGGTATTTCAATAATTATTAAAGTGAATATTAGATACAATTATTTCGAAGTCGCAAGGACCTATAATTGAGCAGTTTTATTTCTGTATGATTTCATAATAGCAGTGTGTAAAAAATCTGTTGCCCGTTGCGATGATATATTCCTTCTGGGAGTTTGGAAATACAACACAACCCTAAGGTCCATTGTACTTAACGACTACGATAACTAATACAAAATATTTATTGCGCTCCAGAGAATCGATCTTTGTGGGATAATAAAGGGATAATATTCTGGTACACTTCATTCATTAGTATGCTGAATTTAACTAACGGCGAATCCCAAAAACAAATTATCCGGATAGCAAATATAATTTAAAACAACAAAGTAGATTTGACTACTTAATTGAGATTTACCTGATTCTTATACAATATGCATGATTTATTACTGTTTTACATTTGAACACAAATTATATGTGTATAACTACGTTCAAACAATTCTCATAATGTATGTTTAAAATGGTACGTGTGTTAATGCTATACATATATGTATCCATGATTAATAGCTACTTGTTTCTATTTATATTTCACAGAGTGCTCCATAAATTTTAAAAATGTACATAATAAAAATTTTATATGTAGTAACGGAAAATTAATAGAATGTTGGTATAATTACAGAGACGTTACAGTAAGTTGGAAGCCGACTCCGTACGTACCACGATTATCTGGAGCAGTCAGGAAACAACTAATTTTTACACATCACAAGAATTTTTTCTAAGGTTTTTCGCTACATACCTACACCTTTTTATCACTTATTTTCTAAAAACTATTTTTCAATCTACATTTTAAATTTTAACCGTTCAGAATTCAAAAAGTACTTAGGTACAAGTAATATGAAATTCTTTTTATCTTGCATATTCCCTGAAATACGTGTTATTTTTTATATTACTTGAATCTCATGCGGGCTGCCCGCGGCGGCACGGCAACGACCTTCCCAACAATTTAAAATATTATGCACCTATGTATAAACGCTCACCGTAGCCGCGCTATAACAATTTCGCGGATTGGCGTTTGCCCAAAACAATCATGAGACGATGATAGTATACAACTGGACGTCCGCTCTGCCACTATTAATATTTGAAATGGGATAGTTGTCAGGTACACCAACTGAGATTTGTCTGTTTTTATGAACTCATTGCGGGCTCGCAAATAGTATCAGACTAAATAAATTTCGGATCAGCGGCAGCTATTTTACTTTCAGTAATTATTGATGGCGGATCTGACTGGTGGTTCCAGTATTAGAATCGAGATTTTATGAACGAATATGCAACGCTGTTTTTTACCACCCACAACTTTATCAGAGAGTGTTTTTTTGAAGTTGGAGTTTTTCGTTTAACACGACCTAATAAAGTAAACAAAGTTATTCAACTGATACAAAGGTAACGAAAATGAAAACTAACCTCTTAGCTATTATAAGTTTATAATATGTATGTCTGGGTCTACCTAAAGATATTTAAAATTGTCAGCACTGAATTCATCACTGGGTTCGTTGATGACGTTCTCAATGAATTATTTTCGTATTAATCTTCCGTTGTGTTCATTTCAATCATGCTTCAACATCGCGTTTAAGATAAACAACTTGGAACAGCGTGATGCTAATACCTTTAATAAATACATTTTTTTGTAGATATCGGACATACAACTCATATGTTTTGCATTAAATGCAACAAATTTTGTTCGTTCGTTTTTAATATAATAATTCTATATTTATACTTTCTTTCTAATGATTTCAGATGGCTTTTCCATAATCTTTAATTTTTTCCAAAAATAGTAACCGAAAAATGAGCTTCTCTTATTTCAATTTCAACTTAATGCAATTTATACAATGTTGTGTCAATTCGTTCAAACAAAGTTCAAGATGGCAATTGAGATTAAGCCTGACAGTGCCTGATCGTGTACTGTACATTATGTATGTTGAACATCTAATTTAAAAAGCTTTGATTTCGTTCAATATTCTTATATGTTGACATAGTTTTAATTATTTATTTGTTCTATCTTATAGTTTCTATTTTAGTTTACACAACTCCTTCGTCAATACAGAACAGTATAAACAATTATGATTATGGATATCTATAATGGAACTTCTGTTGATCTAGTAGTGCTTAGTGCATTTGCGAAGATAGTATTGCCATTTACATAGGTATACCATAATTAAAAGTATACCTAATTTTTATCGAATGGAAACGTTTAAAGGTATTCTCTCAATTAAATGTATGTCTCAAAAAATTTCCGCTGGGTTATTGAAAACTTTTGTTAAGTCAGTCATCGACTGTATAGAAACGTACGAGTATAAACACATTTCATCGATACACTCCGCAAGGGTCCCATATTCTTTAAATAGTGTTTTCCGCAAAGACAAATAATTTCAAACATTTAATAATTAATAATCTAAAGCTTATCAAATAACAGGAATGTTATGTCATGCCACCTGAGTATTTTCAAAGACGCCGCAGTAAAACGAATAAACACGTGCAAAAAACGATCAAACCATCAAGGTTTTAGGTACTGAAATCTACGAAAATACTAACTATTTTGTATATAATTCCACATGTAAATATTCTTATAACATTTACTTGCTTAGTCCTACATATAAAATTGTTTACTTTTATTCATAAGTACGTGAAAATAATTCTTAAAATGTGGGCTTAGGATAACAACAAACGCATGTTTTACAAACGCTTTTTTTAGTTATTATTTTATTTGAGTAAATTTAAATGGTAACAGTGGAATATACAGAACATCAAGGATTTTATTTTTGTGCTTACTTTTGTTCTACACGTTTTACTTTTAAAGATTTCAGTACCTAAAAACGCCAGAAATTTCACTATTTCTCGGCCAGGAATATGGCCACCTTAATAGAAATATACTCGATTAAAACTTAGTGCAAACAGTTTAAATATAAACAGGGAAGTTGTTTAATTAATTGGAATACCAGCGCAATTCATAAATAACCCTCTGGTTAAATAAATCACAAATTCGGATTAAATAATTGGCACAATTCGATTGTTATTTAGTCCGAATTTATCATTTATATAATAGCGGCATACATTTTAGAGAGGATCGGGCGACATCAAGTATTTTATTTATACTTATTCCTCAAAATGGGAATAAAAACATTTTGCATTTATTTCATAAATGCCATACGAAATACGAAGTATCATGTACTTACGTATAACTTTAAGAATTTATTCGGGACATTTTTTTATAAGATATCTTATTTTGGGGCATTGACGACAAAAAAAACTATTACTACCTAACATTAATGGGAACGCAAATATAATTATATTCAATTTCGTCATAAATATTTAATCGGCGTATACTATTCACTCGCGTAGATAAGCTTTAAAAACATTTATTTACAAATAATCCATCAGAATTCAGCTTGTTAATCACCCTTCACTTAAAACGACCATTGCATCCATTGGATATTCCACACGCGACGCGTTTTCCGCATACGAATTAGTAAATAACGTCTATACTGTCCACTTCACAGGAAGCGGCCTTACTATTATTACGTGTCTATTACATGTTCATACCTTTGCTCAACCACTATTACGAGAATCTAACGGTATGTCCCGTCTCGCGTAGGAATAACATTAAGCTGGCCCTACAATTTCTTCCAAGTATTAAGGCGCCCATTCAGTTCCCGATATCACCGGCAAAGCCGGTTGCTAATGACTCCGAACAAAAAATTATACATATTTTTCTAATCTACAAATAATGAAAGTAAGGTAATTATTTAGTAGAACCAATTTTCAAATAGGCAAAGTATTGGTAAGATTTGCCTAACTAGGGAACGAATAAGATCTTGAATTGACTTCCCACAACTCGTAATTATTAGGAAATGAAACACTTGCAACTAGAGATGGGTAACGCAGCAAAATTTCCTGCGTTGATACACTAACTCAAGCGCACACTAGTGCGTTAACTCAATTGCGTTATAACGCAATATCGGTTCAACTGGCGGATGACGCACCTAGCGCAAAGCGCAGCGGTGTCATCGTATCACCACTACACCACCCGACGCGTGACTCGCTACAGCTTCATCAGCTCAGCTCACTGCTCAGTGCTGTGACGCTGGACGATCTTGAAAAAATATAACTGAAAAAATATCTCAAATACTATTCCTAAATTATAATTTAAATAACAAAAACTGATTTAAATAACAAGAACACTATATTTTTACATAATTTATATTTGTTATCTTTTTTATAGTTAGTATTTTGAGAATTACCTACCTATTTTTTTTTGTTATGATTTTATGTGTTTTAAATTTTATTCTGAACCAAAGAAGGTTCTAGTTAATTATTTTTGTATAAAAGGATTATTATTTTGTTTCTGTTTTTCAATAAAAGCTAAAAATTAAAATGCATAATTTTTCACATAACTGTAATTAAATTAAATTGAAA
>NW_019417316.1:334363-340302 GCF_000390285.2 Anoplophora glabripennis | reverse complement strand
ACCGATTTGGATCGGGTTTTGGAATTTCGTTTTATAATCGTTTAAAGTACTTACATCTACATTTATAGTAGAATTGGACAATTTCTTGCCTGTCAGTTTGACACTTCCAAATTACCTCGATTTTCATCACTTTCTTACGTTGTTTTGGCTATTTAGCAACAAAAATATGATATGCGCAGGTATCAAAACAATTCTATCTTGTAGCAAATTTCATACCAAACAATTTCAGCAGTAATAGTTTTTTCTGTAAACTGCATATTTAAGAAGTTATGTTGGAAAATGTTAGAAAAATCACGTCATTTTTGAGTATTTTTGCAGTTTTTATTTTTTTCTGCAAATAGCACAACTTTTTTTCTTGGCGCAACCTTATATTTTCATTGTATATATTATTTTCTACCGATTTTTACTAATATCTAAGTTACGTCAAGCAACAGCCATATCTCGAAGGTTTTGAGCTTAATTCTCTTGGACTATAGTGAGTATGTTGAATTTGATTAACAATAAACGACGTATGTTACGTTTCATAAAACTTGGGCCCGTACTGAATTTAGTTTTTTATGTAATGACAGTTTATAAACACTCCGACCCAGATTTGATAGGAACCTCGAAGTTATCGGTAGTAGGCACATGTGTTTAATTACTAAAAAACCATTAATGTAAATTTCCTTCGTTACAAAACTCGCCACGACAATTATCTGGGAATAAATAAACATATTATTTAGAGTAATTGTCAGTTCTAAGTGGCATAGCTTCAGTTCGGGGAGGGGGGAATTTGAGACAACGGATTGCATTTGGGGCTAAATTGGATTTTAATAAAAGGGTTCAGCGCGGGCCGATTTTACGGGACGAAGTTAGGGTACAAACCACAAGATCCATTAAGGACCGTGATTGGATATTTGGAATTCCTCGAAGTAAATATAAACATAGGTACCTATATTATGTAAAAATGTGTATTAAATCCTTAATGGTTTAAACAACCCTATCGCGAAGAACCCCTTAGATACTTTTGTCCACGTCTGATTCTGTTGGCGAAAATTCTGTTTCTTAACATTTCAGGAAAATACAAAAGTCAAATGACTAAATTATTTTGGAATATCATTTTCTAAAACGAAAAATTTAAATATTTAAAAAAGAACACAGGGCATACCTACTTAGTTTTATCGGTAACCTATTCACATTATTTTATACTAGACT
Organism: Anoplophora glabripennis; assembly: GCF_000390285.2. Classification (NCBI taxonomy): domain Eukaryota; kingdom Metazoa; phylum Arthropoda; class Insecta; order Coleoptera; family Cerambycidae; genus Anoplophora; species Anoplophora glabripennis. Next base: position 339,108 of record NW_019417316.1, on the reverse strand, counting down.
TATTTACTATCTACAGGAATGTAAATGGTTTTATTATGGTAAATACAATATGAAATGTAGGAACCAGAGTCTACGACTGCTATTAAAGTATAAATGATAACGAAAACATTGAAAGCGCAGGGTTTTTGGGTAGCAACTCTGTATAGTTCTGGAAACGAAAAAAATACTGCTTCCTTAAGAAACTCGTTTCTCAAAAATTATAATAATCACATTAACTTTGTAGTAGTTTTAATTTTGATTTGATTTGATGTTATATGATTTTATGCATTTTAGTGAAACATCAAACATACACAGATATTTAATGGTTATCTACTTTGTTTGATAACTTTAAAAATTTTAGTGCAACACTCCCAACAAATTCAGCTGGTTATGCTCTAAAAATTTCGTAAACCATAGGGGTTACCTACTATTCGAAGTGCTCGATAGCCTCTTGTAAGGAAACTTTCGATGTCCTCCAGCGTTCATTTCGCAACTGCATTGTTTTATGTCGAATAGATAAAAGCTATGGATAAAAGCTGGAACTTTGCTCTCATCGTTCCACCGCACCGGTAAATAAAGAATATAAATTCGGTAAAGAATCCCGTTTGCAGTGATTTCGAATTGATATTATTCTTCGCGATACGATCATTTAATAAACAAAGATGCTCCTGAGTCTGTGTTGCAATACAATACGTCGTAAAATCACTTTGTTCATTTCAGCAGTTTGTCACTGAAATTATCAGTTATATCGAAGTACGACCGTGTCTTCTTCAGGTAGGTTTCTTCTACGGGTAATCGACTCTACCGTACTGAACACGATAGGTACTTGTTAATATACTACATTCCAATTGTTGAACCTGATACGGTAATAATTTACACACACATATTATAAGTAAATATACTTCTGCAAAAATTTTTTTCGAATTATTAGTGATTTTTCAGAATGCTGTATCTCAGTTAAAAATGATCGTATCAAGGTTTTAATAAAGCATTTTAAAGCGCCGAATGTCTAGTTTCCAGATTTCTTAGCTCAAAATTTTTAGGAGCGATAGTCATCGCGAAATTCTAAGAAATAAGACTAAAAATTTTTTTTTTTTCAAATTTTTGCGTTTTTTTTCTCGGTCCACGGGCTTGGAAAAATTTTTTACACAAAAATCATGATATGGACTTGATAGCCTGTTCATTCAGCTTTAATTTCTTTTTTTAAATTTTTCTCTACGTTAATTTGACCCGGAGATATTCGACTACGAATACAAAAGCATCCTTTTGGCTTTAACCATCGATATCTCAGCAACTAATGATCAGACAGAAAATTGACGGGCAGTTTCGAAATCTCGAATAAATTTCCTACAAGGCTATGTAGCGTTCTTGGAAGAAAAAAATTTTCTTTCATCCTCGACATTAACTTGAAAAAAGTGAAAAAAAGTGACTTTTTGACTTGTTTTGCTAAGTCGACCGCATCTTTGCTAATATCGATGGAGAGTCTAATGCTTGTACGAATTTTTACACCTCGATGTACCCCCAAAAGCTCCGTAAATGGGCAGATCGATCTATCGAACGGTTTTTCCGGACCGCTTAATCAAAATTTCAGAAAAATTTAAAGGAGCAAAATTTACATTTCTGAGCACCCTGTAACGTTCGTAAAAATGAAAAATTTGATTTTTTTTCAATTCTTTCACAATTGGGCATTTTTTGCTCATTGAATTTGAAAAAAAAAATAATTTTTGAAAAAAAAACTTTTTTTTTAATTTTTGAAAATTTTTTGAAAATTTACTCTTTTTTATTTTTTAACAACTCAAGATAAAAATATTGAGTCATTTTTGAAGCGATGTACTCTTTCCGTACCGTAATTTCCTTTATTTTGAATTAACGAAATTGATTAAAAGTTGATACCCCCAAGATTGGTGTAGTCCTCGATCTGCGAAAAAATAGTGCGTATTATCCTAAACTTTCTTACGAAGCTAACAAGTGTGAAAAAAACAGTTTTTTTTTAAACTCTATCTTTGATTCAAAGGAACCAACCAACAGTTTTTCTCAAAACTAACAATATTTTTTGTAATTCTAGTGAAAAAAATTAATCAAAAGTTTTTGTAGACTTCAATTTTTTTAATTTTTGTCATGCCTAGACGGCATTTATCCGCACCAGAAGTCGCTCAGCTTCGTAAGAAAGTTTAGGATAATACGCACTATTTTTTCGCAGATCGAGGACTACACCAATCTTGGGGGTATCAACTTTTAATCAATTTCGTTAATTCAAAATAAAGGAAATTACGGTACGGAAAGAGTACATCGCTTCAAAAATGACTCAATATTTTTATCTTGAGTTGTTAAAAAATAAAGAAGAGTAAATTTTCAAAAAATTTTCAAAAATTAAAAAAAAAATTTTTTTTTCAAAAATTATTTTTTTTTTCAAATTCAATGAGCAAAAAATGCCCAATTGTGAAAGAATTGAAAAAAAATCAAATTTTTCATTTTTACGAACGTTACAGGGTGCTCAGAAATGTAAATTTTGCTCCTTTAAATTTTTCTGAAATTTTGATTAAGCGGTCCGGAAAAACCGTTCGATAGATCGATCTGCCCATTTACGGAGCTTTTGGGGGTACATCGAGGTGTAAAAATTCGTACAAGCATTAGACTCTCCATCGATATTAGCAAAGATGCGGTCGACTTAGCAAAACAAGTCAAAAAGTCACTTTTTTCACTTTTTTCAAGTTAATGTCGAGGATGAAAGAAATTTTTTTTCTTCCAAGAACGCTACATAGCCTTGTAGGAAATTTATTCGAGATTTCGAAACTGCCCGTCAATTTTCTGTCTGATCATTAGTTGCTGAGATATCGATGGTTAAAGCCAAAAGGATGCTTTTGTATTCGTAGTCGAATATCTCCGGGTCAAATTAACGTAGAGAAAAATTTAAAAAAAGAAATTAAAGCTGAATGAACAGGCTATCAAGTCCATATCATGATTTTTGTGTAAAAAATTTTTCCAAGCCCGTGGACCGAGAAAAAAAACGCAAAAAATTGAAAAAAATTGTTTAGTCTTATTTCTTAGAATTTCGCGATGACTGTCGCTCCTAAAAATTTTGAGCTAAGAAATCTGGAAACTAGACTTTCGGCGCTTTAAAATGCTTTTTTTAAAACCTTGATACGATCATTTTTAACTGAGATACAGCATTCTGAAAAATCACTAAAAATTCGAAAAATGTTTGTGCTCCCTTAATTTTTTGCAGAAGTTTATTTAATAACGATAAGAGTATGTAGTTGAGTATAATTTTTTAATATCAATAGTTAGGTTTTTTTGCTCATATTTCCCACATAAGATTCAGAAGTTTTACATGCCTAAGTTTTATTGTATGAAATTAAAAAAAAACATGTGATCCGTCACATAAATTTCATATGCAGACAGTATTCTGTGATTATTACTAATTTTGTGTTTTTCCTGAACATTATTCGCAGTCATTTATAACATTTACGTAAACCGGCTTGACTCGCCTGCCTACACCTACAACGCAGCGCATTTTTCATATTTAATGTTTACCTGGCTAAATAAACTTTTTCAAAAATATACTGGCGACCACCAACTGTGACATATAAAAATAGTAATCCCTCTTTTTTCTAATAAAACTATTAAGCATTCCGGACTTCGAAAATAGTGCTCTGAATCAGTTTTCCTTTTGAAATGTCACTGGATGATTTGTAATTCCCCACATGTATTTGAATGTTTTGCTTGTAAGTGACAGAAAGAAAGTAAACGGCATTAATTCTGCCGGCAAGCGCAAATATAATAAGAGACGTTCATTATTATTTATGCTGGCATGAAAAATTCGATGTTTTCTGTGTAGGTATACATCGCGATAGAAGCTGACAACATTGGGAAAAATACATTGTTGTAGTTTATTTCAGTTCTTGTTTGACACACATTGGGATCTCGGAGAAATTGTAGAATTTGCAATCTGTTGTTTTTTGCGAGATTGAAAATGTTAGTCTTGAAATTATCAAATATCGCAATTCTCTTTTACGTGGATCCGGAACGTTGCTATAAGAGTGTTTTAAGATGTCTGTGTAGGTAAAAGGAGAACAAAGTAGTACAGTACCACGTTGATTAAAAAAATGTTTTCTATTAACAATAAGTTATAAAGAGTGTCTATTGTTCAGTATAAGCCATTAAATTATTATTATTTCCATATAAAACGCGGTAATTTTCGCAAATTTATAAAATTAAGGATCATTATTTAGATAGAAAGGGAGTTGATTATTTTATTGCATAAGGTTCCGCACATTTCACTGTTTGCAAATGTTCACGGAGAGGATTTTTTATACCACGAAGTTATTCTTCACACGTTTTTACCTAGTAGGTATAACATTCGTTCAACCACCGAGGTATATAGACCAAGCAAATTAAATTTTCACTCGAAAAAAGTCCTATCCGCTAGATTATTGTAAAATTGTCTAAAGGAACATAATACAAGACATCACTCGTCTCGTGAGTCAAAAACTTTTATTAGCTAACTTTTCTATTTAAAAAAATAAGTGAGGAAAACAGTTTTTTCACTTTGCAGGGAAAACCATCAATTTTAGCGAAAAGTGACTCTCAGACGGCTTATGGGGAGTAAAATTATCTACAAAATGAGACTGGTTAAATTAAAATCGGTTAATAAACAAAAAAGTTATTGCAAAAAGACAAGAAAAGTGCCCATTTTTTCATTTGTTTATAACTATCGCATTTATTGTTAAAATTTTATAAAACCTATGACAAGTTGAGGGTTTTGT
>NW_019417316.1:323248-332676 GCF_000390285.2 Anoplophora glabripennis | reverse complement strand
TACGCTCTGAGCCATCACAACACACTTATGATATTGTTCATGTCCATCTTTATAAGGTTAATATTTTGAAATATCTAATTAATAATAATACATATAAACAAATTAACAATTTTAGTTAGTGTCCAAACAACGGTGATATATTTTAATAGGTCGCTTAATTACGTCTTTGAGATTACAACGACGCTTTCAGAATCATGTTTGGTTAAAAATTAACGCCTGTATGTACAGAGGTTTAAAGTTCATAACTTTGGGAGCCTCCGTTATAAACAAATTGTGTGAAAACTATTGCACCTACAGCACCCACTGTTGACACACTTTTAAAGTATGACAAAACCCTCAACTTGTCATAGGTTTTATAAAATTTTAACAATAAATGCGATAGTTATAAACAAATGAAAAAATGGGCACTTTTCTTGTTTTTTTGCAATAACTTTTTTGTTTATTAACCGATTTTAATTTAACAAGTCTCATTTTGTAGATAATTTTACTCCCTACAAGCTGTCTCAGAGTCACTTTTCGCTAAAATTGATGGTTTTCCCTGCAAAGTAAAAAAACTGTTTTCCTCACTTATTTGTTTAAATAAAAAAGTTAGCTAATAAAATTTTTTGACTCGCGAGATGAGAGATGTCTTGTATTATGTTCCTTTAGATAATTTTACAATAATCTAGCGGCTAGGACTGTTTTCGAGTTTCTCTTTTATTTTCGCTAATTTTCCTGGTGTAATCAGGGGACGCTAGAAAATTGAGTTCGGCGAATATAATAAACGAATAAACTTTTTCATTCCACAAAACGAAATGTTTTGTTTGCCTCAGAAGATTTTCTATCAAAATTGACATTTAAATAGTTACATTGAAATGCTGCTAAAATTATATTCGTAAAAGACTACGCTTCCCTTATGATTCATCAAAAAGTGCTAGTAATATGAAACTCGTTCATCTAAAAACCAGTAAAGATAGTACAGGTAGCTAGTATCCTTATTATAGTTTAAAATAATAAAAACTGTGAAAAAAATGTGTTTAAGTATATCCGTATTTATTTGTAAAATTCATCAAGGAATTATGTAAGTTACTGAACAAGTTACTTACACATCTCTCTCCCTAACACCCAAGTTTCCGGCCTCGAATTGACCTCCACCAACACCGTGGGCGTGCACACCAACAGCACCATCAGATCCGCCACACTTAAGTTCACTAGGAAAATATTCGTGCTATTCCGCATATCCTTCGTTTTGAAGATCACTATGGGCACCATCACGTTTCCGATCACTCCCAGACACATGATGACGATACAGAAGACCATGGAGGTGGTCCGGATGTAGCTGGGGAACACCGGGTACGGGCCGTCGGTCAGGTTGGTGGCATTGCTGGCGTTGAAGATGTCGATCGTCGACGGGGGAGTGTACAGGTAGTTCGATGTGGTTGCGTTCAGGTCTAGCGTGGCGGTCGAGTTGAATGAGGATATCGTCGTGAGAGACACGATTGATGAAATCATGTCATACTTTGGGGAATGGGATGGCGCCTTTGGAATTGGGGAGGATTTCTTTTTCTTTAGCCTGCAAACGATATATACAATAAATAAGAAATATACAGGGTGTTCGGTAAGTACCTCCTAATCTCTCGGAAGTGTATAGGGGAGGTCAAAATAAAACTAGTCCTTCCTATAATTTTTTTTCCTAATGTGCCCCCTAACGGAGTTATGGGGGGTCAAAGGGGTACCTAGAAATTAACGTTTAGGGTTATAACTTTGAAACCACCCTGTATATTTTAATAAAATTTTCGTACGTTGTATTACACATGGAGCTCTACGATTTGATGCTAAAATCAACTTTTTGCTATTATCAGGTGTCCAGAAACGGACTGGCCCTATCACAATTTTTCTCAAAATTTTGACAGAAGTAATTTTATCAAACTGAAAATATTATTATTAGATACTCTGAAGGTTTTTCTTTAAAAATGGTACTCTTTATTTATTTCGAAAAAATGAACGGTTTGCGAGATAAATCGGTTTTGAAAAAAATTGGTAACAAATACAACAACAATTAAAATTTATTTTTTTACAATAAAATCATTCCCGCTAGTGCCAGCCTACAGATTCACCATAAACATTTACTGGTGGTGAATTAAGGGAATGAATAATGCCGTTTCTTGTAAAATCAACATCTATGACCAAAATACATCTACAAATTATTATTGCTCTTGTCTCCATGGAGTTCTTTTCTATTGTTTTCGTTGTTAGACCCTGTTGATTTTAAAGTACTTGTCAAAGGCGCGTGACAGAATAAAAATTCAATTTTATTGTGGTATTCGTTTTAAGCCGTTAGAAATAACATTTAAAAATGGAAGAATATTCCTGTGCAGAATATGCTGATATGCACCTAATTTATGGGGAAGCATTATGCAACTCCGTGGAGGCAAGAAGACTTTATGAGGAAAGGTTTCCGGGTCGACATTTGCCGAGTCCAAAAACTTTTGAAAGAGTTGATCGTAGTTTAAGAGAAACAGGTAAAAAAAAATAGTGAAAAACGTTAGTGAAACTAATTTCTTCCGAATCCTTTATTTAGGAAGCTTTTTGCCACGCCGTGGTGGAGCAGGAGCCCCGAGGAGAGTACGAGACCCTCATGTAGAGGAACAAATATTGGAAGACGTTGCTAATAATCCTTCAAATAGCATAAGGAAGCTTGCGGCGCAAAACAATGTTACAAAATGGGCTGTACATGAAACTCTGAAAGAACAATTGCTTTACCCGTACCACATCCAAAAAGTACATGCTATGTCTCCAGATGATTATCCAAAAAGACTTCAATACGCCAATTGGTTTTTACAGCATCATATTCGGAATCATAATTTTGGTACATCTATTTTGTTCACCGATGAAGCAGGTTTTACAAGAGACGGCATAATTAATTCGCATAATCTACATGTCTGGGATGAAGAAAACCCTCACGCTTTAGTTCAAACTCGCTACCAACAAAGGTTTATGGTGAATGTGTGGGCTGGCATTATCGGGAATCATTTGATTGGTCCATTTATTCTGGAGCAAAGACTTAATGGTGCTCTTTATTTGCAATTTTTAGAGGAAAATCTAAATATTTTGTTAGAAGAAGTGCCCCTTCAAATAAGAACTGAAATGTGGTACATGCATGACGGTGCACCACCCCACTTTGATCGTTTAGTACGTCAACATCTGACGAATGTTTTTGGTGATCGATGGATAGGTCGAGGCGGACCTGTATTATGGCCACCTAGGTCGCCCGACCTAAACCCATTAGACTTTTTTCTGTGGGGTCATTTAAAAAATAACGTTTATTCAACACCCGTAAATAGTAGAGAGGAACTTCTGCTGAGGCTAACACAGAACTGTGACCATCTCCGCAATAATCACGGAATATTATTTCAAGTGCACCGGGAAAACATTCGTAGGATTAGAAAGTGCATTGAAGTACGGGGTGCTCATTTTGAACATCTACCGAAGTAACATTTAGGTACCTTTGTTCATTGTTGAATGTTCTTTGTTGCATGTCTTGTAAGTAAGTTATTTTTCAAATGTTATTTTTAATTGGTCACTACTTGCTCATAAAGTATAGCCAACCCGTTCAAAGATTTCTGGACTTGATAAAGTTAAAGAAATTAAATGCATGAAATAATATGTAAAAAAAATAAATTTTAATTGTTGTTGTATTTGTTACCAATTTTTTTCAAAACCGATTTATCTCGCAAACCGTTCATTTTTTCGAAATAAATAAAGAGTACCATTTTTAAAGAAAAACCTTCAGAGTATCTAATAATAATATTTTCAGTTTGATAAAATTACTTCTGTCAAAATTTTGAGAAAAATTGTGATAGGGCCAGTCCGTTTCTGGACACCTGATAATAGCAAAAAGTTGATTTTAGCATCAAATCGTAGAGCTCCATGTGTAATACAACGTACGAAAATTTTATTAAAATATACAGGGTGGTTTCAAAGTTATAACCCTAAACGTTAATTTCTAGGTACCCCTTTGACCCCCCATAACTCCGTTAGGGGGCACATTAGGAAAAAAAATTATAGGAAGGACTAGTTTTATTTTGACCTCCCCTATACTCTCCCGAGAGATTAGGAGGTACTTACCGGACACCCTGTATAGGCATTCTAGAAAAATATTATTTACAAAAAAGGGCAATTAGAATTATAGCTAATTTAAACAGCAGACATCACTGTCAACAATATTTTATGGCTTTTGGCATTTTACCTTTTCCTTGCCTATATATTTACTTTACTCGAATTCACAGGAAGTAAGGCTTTACCAGCTATGTATGTTTACCAGTATGTTTATCAAATTTTAACTTGTATCTTGTATCTTTTTTTTTACATTTTGTGTTTTACTTACAACTGTGTATGTTTTTTAATCGTAAAATGTGTACTTTGACTTGCCATAAACATATTATTTATGTAATGTGGTCAAATAATAAATTATATTCTATTCTAAGTATTACTTTTTACATTTATTTTAGTTTTCAGAGTACATATTAAATTTAATCGTATAATAAAATTTAAATGTTATTTAGTGAAGTGTCTCTATGTAGTGTTATGTGTAAAATCTTATAAAGTTATTCGTTTCAGTATTTGGTGGAGACGTTTGTGGTTTTTTTGTTAAATTTCTCTACTATTATGAAAAACACACGTAAACGATTAAAAAAAGATGAGATCTGACAACAATGCATGCCGTAGCTTCTAATTGGGCATGTGCTGGCGGTTAGCGCGTACGATTATTTGATGTTACACTAGCCTCAGCCTGTACAACGGAGGTATATGATAATTATGATAGAAAATTAAAAAGAAAAATCAGTTTTCACAACGGAATTTGTGAAAATAAACCTATGACATGTGTTTCTCAAGGATAAAGGTAGTCTCTGTAGAAATATGACCTCTATTTAATGTTGTTACATCATGTAGAATAAATATAGTAAATGATAATATTAAGTAGCTATTTGATTCCCTATTAGTAGTCTTTTTCCAACGCGAAGAATCAGTGATTATTGGAAACAAGTCGCATTATTTTAAATCACACGTGCCGGTTCTGAATCACGTATGTTGACAGTCTTATAAACGGTCCCGGTGACAGACGAATCCAATTTCTTATTTAAAAAAAAAACATGCTTTGTACTACCGCTCATTTTAACATTACAAATTAGGATAGTGATGAAATATTTGGGCAACCCGTCGACAACCTGGCCTCCAAGAGGTAAGTTTTGGCTACCTCTTGAATTTCTAGTAACTTCTCAGAAAGTTTTAATTTTGTTATGCATAAATACAAAGTAATGGACTTGTTCAGGATAGATGACTACCTATACAGAGTATAACTAAATAAGTGTAAAACATTTAAGGGGGTGATTCCTCATCGAAAAAAAGATAGGATCTTTCATATAAAGAAACTTCATTGGAGCATCCCTTGTTAAGATACAGCCCCTTAAAGGGGGTACATAAAATTTGTTTAACAATTTTTTTCACAAGCACTAAACAAGTTACAATATTGAAATTAACCTGACATTTTCTACTACCAAAAAGACACTTAGCCAGTAATTTATTTGGTTTACCCCATGGTAGTAAGGGGTGGAAAACGCAACCCCTAAAATTTATTTCCAACGTAATTTTTTGTCTTATTATTTTTTTACCATTTAAAAAATTATTTCCGATAGCCTGTTTCATTCTAAAAAAAAATGTCTCTTGAATTTTTTGCCCAAATTAAACCAGTTCGCAGTAAAAAATTATTTTACGAACAACTACAGAGATACATCGTCATAAATGCGGACTGGATTTACTGTTATTTTGTAGTTACTACCTGCATTAAATGATTAAAGGGGAATAATCAAAACTAATTTAATAATAACAAAACATACAACATGTAGAAATCATAGTAAATGTTCAATATGTCTACCTTCAGACATTACGCATGCGTCTAGACGTCGGCGCATTGAGCCACGTATTCGCTCAAATATTCCTGGAGTCTCTCTAATTACCCTGCACGCATCGATAATGCGGTTTCTTAAGTCCTCTACATCGCGAACAGGAGTACGATAAACCAAATGCTGCAAATGGCCCCAAGTAGACAAATCCAGAGGATTGAGATCCGGGGATCGAGCGGGCCAATTCTGTGGTCCTCCTCGACCTATCCACTGATTTGCATATGTTTCAGTTAAATGCTGACGTGCTACTTGACTAAAATGGGCGGGAGCCCCATCATGCATAAAAACCATATCCCTTCTGACGCCCAAAGGAACTTCCTCCAGCAGTACGGGATGCACTTCTCTTAAAAATTGAACGTATGCCTCACCATTTAATCGAGGAGGTAGAAAATGAGGCCCAATTAAATAATCCCCAATAACTCCGACCCACACGTTAAGAGAAAACTGTTCTTGATGGTTAGTTTCGACAATAGCGTGAGGGTTTTCATCAGCCCATATGTGGTAATTATGAAAATTAATAATCTTGTCCCGAGAAAAACTACATTCGTCTGTGAATTCGATCGTCTTCAGAAAGTCACGATTTCTTCTAATCATTTCCAGCATCCAATTGCAAAATTCAAGACGGTTCGGAAAGTCTCGCGGTAACAGTGCCTGTACTCGTTGCAGATGGTAAGGGTATAAGAGATGTTCCTTTAAAATTCGAAATACCGTCATATGATCAACATTTAGCTGGAAAGCAATCTTTCTAGTACTGGTAGTAGGTTGTTCTTCTATCAAATTAAGTACTGCTGCCTCAAGCTGTGGTGTTCTTACTTCTCGATGGCGACCACAATCCTGCGTTCTTTTGTTGAATGAACCATATTCACGTAATCGTTGATGAAGTCAGACAAATATTCTATGTGAAGGATGCTGCCGTTGAGGATACATTTCAGCATATCTTGTAGAAGCTTCTAACCCATTCCCCTGCGACAGACCGTAAACGTAATGCATATCAGCCATTTCCTCATTTGTGTATGCCATTTTAATAACAAGTGAATTATTAAAGTAACAAATTAAGAACAGAACAATACACAATTAGTATTACTTCAATTTCAAAAATTTACAAACTGACAGCTTGATTCCAATTTAATTGTCAGTATCGCTAATGGCGGCCTACTAGATAAATTAGTTTCGTATTTTCGTTTTATGGCGATATGTATCTTGTTCGTAAAATAATTTTTTGCTGCGAACTGGTTTAATTTGGGCAAAAAATTCAAGAGACATTTTTTTTTAGAATGAAACAGGCTATCGGAAATAAATTTTTAAATGGTAAAAAAATAATAAGACAAAAAATTACGTTGGAAATAAATTTTAGGGGTTGCGTTTTCCACCCCTTACAACCATGGGGTAAACCAAATAAATTACTGGCTAAGTGTCTTTTTGGTAGTAGAAAATGTCAGGTTAATTTCAATATTGTAACTTGTTTAGTGCTTGTGAAAAAAATTGTTAAACAAATTTTATGTACCCCCTTTAAGGGGCTGTATCTTAACAAGGGATGCTCCAATGAAGATTCTTTATATGAAAGATCCTATCTTTTTTTCGATGAGGAATCACCCCCTTAAATGTTTTACACTTATTTAGTTACACCCTGTATATTAGATATTATTATATATATATACGAACATCTTATTAAAAAAAAATAAGTAACAATTATTAAGATGATTTTGGGATATTTAATCAACACATTTATTGTTTTTATAGTTTAATAACTTTATTTGTACGAAATAGAACTTTACAGTATTATCAAAAACTAATGGGAAAGTTTATAAAAGAAATGTTACAAGTCAAATGTAAGTAAATTCCTTTGAGGGGAAACTGAGTCCTATTATTGGGTCCCAGGTCCCAGAGGAACTTTTCATGTTGCCTGTGGATAAAAGTGAATTACGGGAATAGAGACGAACGAAGATAATGGAAAAACTTGAACATTTAAGAGGCGCCTACTTATAACTAATTTGAATGTAACATTCATTTAAGTGTGCGATGATTTCATTTTGAACAACTCGTTGAAAAATTGGGAAGAGACAAGTTAAAGTCGTTTATGTTTCAGCACAAAATGTTTTTATTTTCCAACTAGTTTCGGCTTCTTAAAGCCATCATCAGAGAAAATTAAAATTCACATAGATGAGATTGGAAAGTTTAACTATTTCGTAATGGGAGTTTTGATTTATGCTGCAAATTTGTAAAATATCATCGAGTTCTACATCGTTTTAGGGATGAACCGCAATGTTCCAGTAATTAACATATTTTTTTAACTACATTAAAGAAACAAACCAGTAACATATTTCGACATTGAAATTAGTAATACCTATTAACTATAACATTGTTGATATAGCAGTTTTCGTAACTTATTCCTTATTTATCGATTGTGAGTAATAGTTTATTTAATATTGTGTGATTTCAACAGTGTAATATCAATGGACGTTATCTTTTTGTTTAGATTTGGAATATCCCAGACCTTGATGATACAGTAATGGATTAGATATTGTTATTTAGACATAATTTTGTAATATAAGTTAGGTTAGGTATGTATGTATATATTTCACTTTTAATTTAGGGGACGTTAATTCTGGATCCTACTTTTCTGACCTGTACCAATAATAAACAAACGTGTGTTAATGAGTGGTTAACATCTGTTTAAAAACATTGAATTAGAATAATAACTTTTTAGTATCTGGAAATAATTTATTCATAACTCATAATAATGATGAAAAAAAATATATTTTTTTTAGAACCATAAGCGACTGATCTGACTGTCAATTAATATTCGTTTAGTAGACACCTACCTAATTCTTTTAATAGTCATTGGGACATCAAGAATCTAATTTCTTGCTGCGTGTTAATTTTGACATGTTGAAGAACAATAATTGAGAATTTAAAACTACGCACTTCAGACTACCTCTTAGGTAGGTATAATTTCCGGTCTCGTTTAACATTGCTAATATCTAATCGAACATCCGTCGTCTAGGCGATGTCAATGTTGTTTTTATATAATAATACCTAACAATAATAATTATAATCCTCGTGTTACATTTTCAACCAGGACAGGTTTATAAATGAAGTGCTAAACTATATCGTTTTGGTAATCCTTCTGGCGACGGATGTCTACAAGTTTTTTTTTTTTTCTTAGTGAACGAAATACATATTTATAAGTAACGAGCGTTCAAATAAAAACGTGGTCAAGTTGGTTCTGAAAATTTGGACATAGGGCGTAGCGTATAGCAAATGAACTTAAACGTCATCTGTCAAAGCGCTATATCGCCGCTATCAATTTGAATATTTTCGTTTTAAAAAGCGTTTAAAATGGTGTTTTCTCAAGAACAAAAAGTGTTTATCATAGAGTCCTACTTTAGAAATGGACGCAAGATTGATGGAATATGGAAGTATTCTATTGAGGAATGTTTCATAGAATTTCAAAATCAATTTCCCGGCGTTGTTGAGTACAAAATT
>NW_019417316.1:311010-320908 GCF_000390285.2 Anoplophora glabripennis | reverse complement strand
TGTAATGAATTAAAAGAAAACCACCACATGATATTAGCTTCAATTAGTTCCATTAATAGAAAATGTCAGAAATGTATCGATGTGGGTGGTTCGAATTTTAAACAATTGCTGTAAATACTTAACGTTAATTTTGTTTCTTGTTTAGTTGTTGTTGCTTGGTAAAATACATGTATTTTTATTATTATTTTGATTTAAATTGTTCTTATTTGTAAAGATAATGCCTCCAGGGAAAACTAAAACACACCAGGAACACTACCTCACAAGTGATGTGGAAAGAATTTTGTTGATGTGCTTACAAATTGCACTTACTTTTATGCATAAACATAAATATTTTTGTAATATTATGATTGAAGTGTCTGCCACAAGAGGATTGTATTTGTATGAATAACTTGAAAATGGTGAACCTTAGGGAAAAAATTCAGGTCACATTTTTTACTTATGTAGTGCATTAGAATATAAATCCGTTACAATAACTTGTAAAAAATACAGTGGCGTAGGTTTTTTTTATAATAAGGTGGTGACCCCTGTCCAGTTGTACACCACTGGTTAAACCTTTAGAGCTCATATTTTAGGGAATGCAAGGCTTACATTATTTGTACCAAATTTTATTGAGATTGGTTAATACATTCCTGAGATATAAACAAAAAATATATATTTTTTAACAACTTCAACACCCTGTATCTCTAAAACGGTGCCGTTCCAGACCTATGTTTATAAGGCAAACTCCTATTATTTTAAAGAGATCTATCTGTCCTCCAAGTTTCCTGCATAAAATTCGGACCACCCTGTATAGTGGACCAGGCTAGGCCCCAAACTCCGGATTCGAATCGTTCTTACTGCACCTCAATAAAAACAAATGGCTTCTTAAGGGTACGGTAGTCGCGTGCTTGAATAGACTTTGGAAATGAAAAGCAGGTATGCGACACTTTTATTACCGGTACTTTATGATCTGCTGATGATAAACATGTTTTTACCTAAAGATCTGAGTTAGCATGTTTTCCAAGCTTAATTTGAGATAGCATGTTTTGCAACTGAAATTTGAGGTGGCATGTTTTCCAACCGAAATCTGAGATAGCATGTTTTCGTAATAAACCGTCGATTTGCTCCCCTCTTGTATTTAAAAGAACATTATGTATGTTATCCCCAGCGCACCCGTCAGTTTATAGATTGTCCATCGAGGTCGTAAAGATTACCTAATCTAGATTAAAACGCCCGGACTAACTACCCAAACGCTAATATGAATTTAGTTATCATTTACTTGAAATATCTAAAATGGACTTTAAATATAAGTCAAATTCCTTAAATTAAATTCAGTTTCAGTGACTAATTTAATCAATTACGTTTTGAAATGTGAATACCTACTACTTCTCGAGTAACTCTAATACTCGCATATACTTCCACTGAACTTTGACCTACATATTTGTAGAGATTTCTCAGAAGAAGCCACCGACTTAATTTTCGTGCTGGAAATTGGCTCGATTTTAAAGACCGGTTATATTGCACGTACCGCCTTCTGTTTGGAACTAATTTGCGACAAACAGCAGATCTTCAAATAAAAAAGTTCAGAAATATATATAGGGAGAGTAGTTTCAAGTTGAAACTGCACAAACCATCTGTGACCGGACCGGACGTTATTTATTAATAGCCGCCACAGCTCTGGAATACCGAGACGAGAACGCTTTCTGGATGGCCATCAGGCTTCCGCGGATCCAAACTAACTACGCTTGAGAGGGCAATTAGAAGCTTTGTTTAAAAGCTTTGTACCCCGCTCAAGCGAAAATGTTTTAAGTTAAATAATACGCGAGGAGCAATTTTTAAGGTAAAATGTTTTAGGGTTAAGTAGTTTGGTTTATGAGTACATTTTGGGAGCATGCGACTCCTAACAGAACCGGTTAATGTTTATAGAAAATATGTCGCAATACAAATATTCATACAAAATAGTAGTAAATACAGGGTGTTAAAAAAAGAGTGTAAAATATTTCAGGAGGTAATAGTATGAACCAAAATAAGCAGAAAAGTCTCAATAAACATGGGTCCGCAAAGTAACGGTTGCGGACATACAGAGTGACCCATTTGAAACAAACCTTNATATATCATTAACCTTTATTGAAACTGACAGCTGCTATACGGCTCGTTGAGAAATGAGGTTAAGTTGGTCGCTATAAGCTACTCCCTACGTCCAATGTGTCAGAGCCAACTTCGACCACGTTTTTATTTGAACGCTCGTTATAATTATCAACATTAATTAATTGGTATTGATTATAATTGCAGAGCAAAAAATGTTCTATAACAAATTATTAAAGTGAGATGCAAATCATGCTTTTATTGTAACACATTTTAAGATTTGGAACGATTTTAAAAATAATAAAGAAATCTTACTTCGAGTTCATATTCTGAGGAAGTAGGTATTAAAAAAAAATTTGAAATACTTAATTTATTATATGTTGGTATTAAATCATTGTAACTTTTACAATTACCATTCAGTAATAATTCATTATTAGATACGTTTTTTTTCCAATGAACCTGACTTAAAATCTTAATTAATTTTATGAGATTGTCCCACTTTAAATTGAAATACTTGTAAAGGCTAATTTAGTTGGCAATTTACAAAGTAATCCTTAGCAAATTTTATAGCTGTTCGTTTAATTCGTTAATTGACTTTAATAAAGTCATTTGATGTGCCACTGTACGTGTATTTACTTTAAATGTATACCTACAGAGTCATAACTTCCTTCACAGGATAAATAAACATTTTTTGACTATTAACGCTTTCAAATCATCGTCAAGAATAAAGTACCTAATGGAATAATATTTTCTTAATAAAATTATAGATATTTTCTGAATAAATGTAAGAGTAAGCGAAATATTAAAATTATGAGAAAAAAAATCGATATTTCATCATTTTCGGCAGATTCGTTGCTTAGAAAACGGCATATTTGTTTCTCGATATTAGCTTTGTTTCTAGTGCATTAGAATAAGTTTTCAACAGTCAGACGCAGTCGCATTTGATTCGAAACGTGAATTTTGAACCTCATGTAAGCATTGTATCGGAATGCGTATATTTTTGATTGTTCCAGGAACAAAGCTATGGTGTCCTGACAGGAAAGGAAACAGCTGTTGTCTAATACGTAATAATAACTTATAGCTGTTTTACATTGACAATTTATTGATCAGTTAATTCGTCAAGAAATTGGGCAAGTGAAATGCACTAAATCTGCTGTCAAATAACTTCATGAATTTATTCATCAAGTTCTTGACGAATTAGAGCATGTTCTAATTTGCGTCAATTTCTTCGTGAAGTTCAGAAGTACCAACCCAACAGATTTCCAGCCTCAGATTAGTAATGAAGTTATGTTATTGGAATATGTAAATAATTGTGTGGCGTAGTACTAGTTTTGCATTATTTTTACTGATATGGTTACTTACAAAAACTAATATTTATATAATATGTGTCAGAATGGTACCACTGTTGTATCACTACAATTATGAGTGGAAAGGTGACATTCTTTGATTCATTGGTAGAACTGATTCATACGTCAAAAAACTTAACAGTCTGTAGCAGAGTAAAATCACACTGTTTACCAATAAATTCGTGAATTAATTATTCATGAATAAATTGTCAATGTAAAACAGCTATTATGGATAGTTGAATATTTTGTGTTTATAATCATCTTCTATTGATGTTATCGTTACTGTAATGCGACTTTATTTATTTACACTTATTTGTAGGTAGAATAGTTTGGATATTCGGGAGACTTTGAAACAGCCAATAAAATAAAAGCAACACTGTTATAATTTATTTAGAAAATAACTCCAAGACTATTCATTCTACATAAACAGTTTACTGGACTTTTTTTCATCAAAACCAAAGTTTTGAATAAAACGTAGTGAATCGGGAATTCAAAAAACCTTGGTGTAAAATTTTTTCAGGGTAGCTCCTAAAAATTTCTACGCTAATGATTTATTAGAAACATTGGTTCTTTCGTACTGGTAACAGTATGATTTGTCTTTTGAATGGAAATACTATATGCAGAATAAAAATTTATTTTTTGAATTTGTATCTCGCAAAGAATTACAAATATGTATACATATACTGTAACATCCAAAATTTACTAATTATTCTAATAATCCAGCGACCATATCAATGGAGTTACCAGTTGCAAGTTATTCTGATAGACATAACGTCACAGATCAAAGCAGTAACATTTATACAGACATAGCTATCCTTTAGTCAAATGTCAATGCGGAACGCCATTTTTGCATCGCTTTGATCTTCGATTCGGCAGTCCAATTAATTTGTCAGTAGTTGCAGGGTCCCCTCTAGCTGAGAAAGCCCGCTTGTTTATTTACCCTCCTATTTGTAAACTACTTTCCTGTTTACGTTATAATGAAATAAGGTAATCCACCTCCTCCGCTTCGCATCTATCCCTTACACAATACGGAAATAGGTGCAATTAAGCTTTCAACGGAGAAAATTATATCTCTATCTCGGTTATTTGGACTCTCTGCATAACAGGTGGTGCAATGCTACTGAAGACAAGAAACATAGGTTTAACAATATCCTGTTCCATAAAGATACAGTAATTATTACCTTATTTACCACAGAACTAGGTAGGTATATAGTGTATTATAAGATTGACTACCAATTATTAGTATAGGTTAAATAAACAAAGAAATGGTATATTAAAATAGTAATTTAATTTAAATATCTTTAGGGTTTTAAGAATTTTCTTCAAACTTTACAAATTCTCCTTATTTCTGTACTAATTGTTTTTTAAAAATGTTTGTGTCTTGTTTCGCAATAAAAGTTTTATAAGAAATTGTGTTTTAGTGGTGAGCGATCTCTCAAAAATTGGGAAAGAAACAATTTAATAAACCATTTCTTTCAGTGTAAAATAATCATACCCATATTTATTTCAAGTAAATGTCACAGAAACTAACATACTTAGATAAGCGATAGATTGTTTAATGCTTTCGTCTAATTTCGTTTGGTTTTTTTTTTTCAGTACAATGAGTATTTTTGTCTCGGCACCAATTCCTACGATATATTTTTACGCTTATTTAACAACATATCAAACGACTTGAAAGCCTTACGAGAGCAGCGTTACTCGTGGCACCCCGTTCATTCACAAAATGTTTGTTAGTCTTGACTGCGAGTTATTACCTGTAACTACAGAAGCATTAACTTATTTTCAGACGACGCAGAAATATGACTCAAGATCTCCCGAATTTCAGAAAATCTTTTCTCTTAGAAGCCATGATTAATTTAGAATGTTGGGTGGTGCTCGTTTATCATCAATCCCGTTTAATAATCTAGTCCACAATTCAAGGGAGACATACAGATTAAGTATGATGCACGGTAAGATTTTCGTCTCTTGGTTTTTTAGGTCCGAGGACCTAGACATATACGAGTAGTCATAACAAAGGCTGCGATCAACAAGATCGTAGATAATAGGGATTAATACTAATAGATACAGATTCTGATAGATTTTTCCTAGAAGTCTTATTAAAAACTGATAGAGATCTTCCTTTAAATTTTGTGACACGTTAAGCATTGTCTGATAAATCCTCCAATTTATAAGAGATCTAGTTTATATTACTTTTTTAGTTGAAACATTTCCCTCGGTAAAATTTTTAGAACGACTTAAATAGTGATTCATAATTCGCTTTTAGCGGTAGCGACTAATGAAAATATATGTCGTCAATTTTGGTAACGAAGCGTGGCGTTTTTTAGATGAAGATTTCTAAGTCCACACAGAGAATTTTCATGACGAAACAAATGCGCGAAATAAAGAATGAAATTAGGGGTTGTCGACCTCAAGATCCCGAAAAGGGTTACATATATAATGCGAGTCACAAGTTGGAATAAATTTGGTATATCAAACACAAAATTGTTTAGAAAAATGCTCAAACACGTCGATATATATATATAATATATTAGTAGTTTGGAAGGAATCAAGAAAAAATTAGTAGTTTGGAAAGGATCATGAAGAAATTGTAGTAAACAAATATACAAGACTAAAATTTCGGTTTTTTAAGATTACGGGAATGGTAAAAAGAATAATGTTTAACTTACTGCATCTTAGGAAAGATTATTAATTAATATTTGAAATTTAGAAGTGATGTATGACTTAACGCACGCTTCAAAAGAAGTAACAAAAAAACTAGGGTTGCCATTAAAAAAATCATTGATGACGTCATATCTCCTTTATAATTTTATTCTATATTACAACCTTTATATGTATCTATTTTATTTTATAAAAAAGTTAGTAACATACTAATCAACGTTTCTTTCTAAACAATTTTCTGTTTGATTAATCGTACATTTACAATTTTTTTCGTAATGAACAGAGATAAACAGCCATTTTTTAATTTTCTCAAAATTTGAAATTTCATGAACGTCATGAAGTCTGAAAAATAAAATATTAGTATCAAATTAAAATATGTATAAATAATTACAAAGAATCGGTATTTAATTTTGTAAAAAATAAAAAAACGCATGCAACCCTATTTTTTCCGTAAACTTTCTCGTTATGAAAAGGATAGCGTAGAAAGAGTCCTCTAAAAATCGATATGGGTCCAATATGTCGTTATCAGAATACAACCACTTTAATTTAACCATGAACCAAGATTATTACAACCATTTCAAAATAAAATATTTACTACCCCATAACTAATGGGGTTCCTAAATTTTTAATATACCAAGAAAAGTATAAAGTGAGCATTTAGCGGCATTCAAGTTGGTATAATATACAATATTGTAAAGATGGGCATAAGACAAGAAATATGATTTGTGACAGAAGGACAAAAAATATCTTTGTTTCCAAGAATCTAATTTTCGGGGCGGTGGCGTTACAAATAGATGTATATATCACGGGCTAACAAGTTGGAATAATATAAATATCAAGTCACTTTTTTTCGGTATATAAGATTTTTAATTTTTTCTTTTTTTTCACATTTGACTTGATATTTTTAATCAGATAAAATAATTAGGTAGACTACATACATCTATAACAGATATTCTTTATACATGTGACATGAATTACAAATTACAATACAAAAAGTGGGATGCGAATTTAAATTCTATCCAACTCGATGAGAAAATAAAACAATTAAGTAGTATATTATCTGACATTTTTTGGTAATATATTTTAATGTTTTTTTTAAGAAGTTCGGCTGAACTCGGTTCAAATTTAGTAGTTTATTTCAGACAGCATATTTTTCAAATGTGATGATTTATATTGTGTAATACATGGGTATCTAAATTTAAATATTTAAAAAAATAGGCACAGCTAAAAATATAGTTTCTATGTCAATTCAACTATTTGCGAATTGTGAATCATGTTCCCAGTTCTTGAAAGCGGAAAACATTCAGTACAACAACTCCCTACATTTCTTTTCCTTATTACAATTAACTTACTATGTATTCTCCAAAAAGATGTACAGCTGTCATCGTCGGACAAGGTAAACAAACAATTCAGGATTTCAGTGCGATCTTCATGACATTTCCTGAAATATTTATATTTCAACGACCTCGCACATTAAAGTTTTTTCTGTTTTTCAGTTGCAGTCTAACAGAGAACAGAGGCATCACATGTTCAGATTAAAGTGCAGCGCAAGAATCTGCAACACTTCCCATGAACGTTTCCGTCATGTCACAATTTAAATCGAAACGTCGCGTGCGCCCCTACGATCCTACTTTGTTTATTTGCATCGCGAAGGCATGAGTGTCGCGATGCGTGGTGTCCGAGTATTTGAGCAAACTTAGCGGACTGTGGGAACAGACTGGCATCGCCGTGGATGACTGCCAAGCGCCTTTTCATTCACTCGGAGATACTACCTATGTAGATATCGCCAGCCCAATCACTTCCTGAGGCTGGCGGGCGCAGTCGCGAGCTCCACGCGGTTTTCATATTTGTCTCTTTGGGCCGTCAACAGACTGAATTCTTCGATGATGTTTATTTTGTCGCCTTCCTGTTTCTTCAGTAGAATTTCCAGGCCACGTCAGACCCGTAAGATCTCTGATATCCTTCGTGAGATGCATATCTTGGACACGACGACTAGTTTCGAAAATAGATAGGTTCCAATATACATTTTGAAGTGGTATTACGCAATTCTCAGTGAATTAAAAGGAAATAGAAAATAACCTATTCGATATTTAAATAGTTGGAAGTCCTAAAGAAATGTTATACCTACTTCTTGATATCTTCTGAACAAATGGATGTTGAAATTAATATCTTGAAATTACTTACCACGAACGATAAAAACGCTTTTATTATAATCACTTGCAAAATTGATATGTTTAGATAAAATGTAATTAGAATTTATTTAAACGAATTTACAAATTGTAGTCATTTCATGGTGTCTTGCGTCTCAATATATTTTTTGATTTCAAAACCAACAAAAAATGTTCAGAAGACCAAATTAAAGTTATCTTATTAATCGTCGTATCGCTTCATCCGGCTTCATCTCGCTTCGTATTATAGATCTACTGTTTTAGATCTATTGTTTCATTTTTGTCACATAATTAGACTGCCAAACATCAGATTTCACTGTAAACGTTTGAAATTTTAGATATATTTACTGTAAAACAGTAAAACAGTAGCATCGTTCGGATTGCTTCGTCACAAAAAAGTTTGTGATAGTATAGTGTCACAAAAAATCAGGTGTACTGACTATTTGTAATATGAAAATATGAAAAACAACAATATTCCAAAAACCTACAAAAATATATACTTCCAGGAAAGAAGTGAAATCAGTAAAACAAGAATACACAGACAATATTTGATCAAAATAACAACAAAAATATTTCTCATTCTTCAGTTATAAATACATTTTTTATTTACCTATTTCCCTATAAAGTAGCCCAAATTTGCGTTTTTAATAATTATTTTCTTTGTCAAATAAGTAGGTAACTGTCAAATGTTCTCAAAGCATACTGTGGTATGGACTGGGTGTTTACAAGTTGCGCTTCATATATTTTTTGTATGTGAAATAATTTTTTAATCGTTAGATTCGCAATATAATTGTAATAGTCAGTTGCAAATTTAATTTTTAAGGGCTCTCCACAAAGGACTATGATAAGAAATTAATGCAATGCGCATGCGCTCAATCAAGTACATCCCTAGTAAATCTAGTACATTCTTATAATTCCCTGAAAGTTTAAAAAAATCCTTGTACATCTTCATAGAGGCACATCATAAATCGCCATTTCGACGCTTTAGTACGAAAACATGCTATCTCAAGTTTCAGTTAGAAAACATGCTATCTCAAATTTCAGTTGGAAAACATGCTATCTCAAATTAAGCTTGGAAAACATGCTAACTCAGATCTTTAGGTAAAAACATGCTATCTCAGTGTGAGTAGAAATTTAAGTTGGCACCGTGCATTTATAATAAACTTATACAGGATGATTCAGAACTTACTTATCAAAAAAAAAAATTCTGGATGTACAGGGGACTCTTACAAATACAATTTTGTAGAGAAAAAATCAAAAATGTCAGTTCGAAATTGATTTAAAAATACACTTCTGCACGGCACTGGAAACTGGTCCACTGTAAAACCTGACCTCGCACAATGCGACCGTCATGGCGGTGTGATAAAAACGGACAAAAACTTTCGCAAGGAAAGAAATATGTAAATAGAATTTTATCGCACCTATTTTATATCGGCAAATTCAACTGCTTTTGCCTTTATTAATTAATACAATTAATTTGTGTTTCTAAATAATAATAACATTTGACATACCCGATGCTGCAACAGCAATTGTTCAAAATTTTATCCACTCACGTGTAAACACATTTGGGTCCGTCTTACTCACTTTCTACGAACTAACACAAATGATGTCTTGCTTCACCATAACACAAATACTTCACCATAATACAAATGTTGTCTTGCT
>NW_019417316.1:292901-303181 GCF_000390285.2 Anoplophora glabripennis | reverse complement strand
GGATACCGACCTTGGTCTTCCGGATAAATGGCACTGTTTGCTCAAGGAACCGGTATCACGCAATCTTTGGTGAATTCTTCACATGCGTTGTTGTGAAGGAATCTGGCGATTTGGATAAGCGTCAACATAAAGACGTCGCGTTTCGGTGGCGTTCCCATTAGCACGACCATACATGAAATGCATGTCTAATTCTGCGTTAGAGTAACCAGCCATAGCGAAAGAAAACTTGTGCACTGAGAGCAACTGTAAAATACGTACTGTTTATTTCACTAAACATCAACCAATTATTATAAGAAAATACACAACGTTTTTGGAAAATAAAAAAAGGGGCTAAAAAACATAAAACATTCCATATCTCCGCAACCGTTACTTTGCGGACCCATGTTTATTGAGACTTTTCTGCTTATTTAGGTTCATACTATTACTTCCTTAAATATTTTACACAAGTTTCAGAATCAAATATACTGGGGAGATGTAACAATGCTACAATGATCACTTCTGTTCAATTACTAGGACTATACTGAAACAATTTTTTGTAGTGATCACAGTGATCGAAAATTATCGCTTTGAATTTAAGTAAGTCATCCAAAATATCAAAAAAATATATATTTAATCCGATAAAACACTGCACACAGAAAACAATATACATAACTTAAAAATCCCAAAAACAATTGGTCCTAAAATGGTTAAAAGAACGAATTGTATTAAACTTTCGTACATTGTTTAATAATTTTAGAAAATTTACAGTGTGTTGGTAATAATTTGACAATTGTAAAATAATCACAATGTAATTTTATTTCGGATTGAAGATCACCTCTGGTCTTGAATAGAAAGAACACTTTAGGTATATTAGCTCCTTTTTTATTCTCAATCAAGCGGGCGAGACGCTAGGATTGTTCAATAAACTCATACGTGACTCTCGTATATTTAAATGGATTTAGATTAAGTTCTAATAAATTTACCTCAGGACAGTAAAAACACTAAAAAATTTCACTTTTGCAATTGTAACCACCACTGCATGAAAAATCGTTTCACATCCAGTTTGACATCTTAAATAATTCTTTATGAGCCAGAAATAGACGGACGCAAACCAGAAAGTAATATGTATGATAGCCGAAGGCCTTTAACTTTTCTATTCAAATAATAACAGATCAGATCATATGTAAAGTTAATGCTACCTAACCGCCTAAAATTATATTAATCTAAAGACCATGCTAACAGGAAATATAGACTACAAAATATCAGAACTTATTCTAAGGCACTTCAGTATAATCGTAATTAAGATTCATTGCTTTTCCAATACTTGAAAGTCGACTTTTAAGAGAATAAGTGTTCACTTCATTTTCTAATATCGAGGCTGCCACGTTTAATGACGCTTCTTGCCGAAATTAAAGAGCTGTTAGGGGAAGGGCGTTTTCGTAAATCACCCTAAACGCAGCCAAAAAAATCCTTATAATGCCTTATTTAAAATCCTAATGCTACTTTCACGTTTTATGATGGAATTACATATTAACATAAATTTTCATTTCTCCTCTTAAATGCAAAAATTGCATCAAGGGTGAGGGCGGGACCTTAAATAGGCTCGAGTAAGATGGGAAACTAGGGGAAGAATAGTCTGTTTTGCATATAAAAATATCGTAAAGTGGTTTATAGGAATAATTTGATAAATATAACTTCAATCTCACTTTACTTTTAATAACGAGCGTTCAAATAAAAACGTGGTCAAGTTGGTTCTGAAAATTTGGACGTAGGGCGTAGCGTATAGCAAATGAACTTAAACGTCATCTGTCAAAGCGCTATATCGCCGCTATCAATTTGAATATTTTCGTTTTAAAAAGCGTTTAAAATGGTGTTTTCTCAAGAACAAAAAGTGTTTATCATAGAGTCCTACTTTAGAAATGGACGCAAGATTGATGGAATATGGAAGTATTCTATTGAGGAATGTTTCATAGAATTTCAAAATCAATTTCCCGGCGTTGTTGCGAGTACAAAATTTTTCAAAGTGCAGTTCAGCGTTGTGTTAATGTTTTTCGTGAAACGGGCAGTGTAACAAGAAAAGAAGGAAGCGGCCGACCTAAAAAGCGGACTGAAGAATTAAAAGAAAATGTCCAACAAATAATGGAAAATGCGCCAAGAACTTCTGTACGTGTTTTATCACAAATGGTGGGAGTATAAGTCGGTACCTGCCACACAGTGTTAAAAAAAGATTTGCGTCTGTTCTCCTATCGTTTAACTTGTCAGCAAGAACTTCATGAAGTTGATTTTCCGCGACGGGCTGTATTTTGTGAATGGTTTTTAAACAACTACGGTGAACTTCATAATATCACCTTTTTTTCTGATGAAGCCTGGTTTCATTTAAGTGGTTACGTAAACCCACAGAATATGAGAATGTGTTCTTCTGAAAAACCAGATAACTTTTTTGTCGAGGGCCCTCTACACGCTCAAAAAATTGGAGTTTGGTGTGCTCTCAATCGAAGGAGGATTTATGGACCTATTTTTTTTAATGGTACTCTTACTGCGCAAAGGTATAGAGAAGAAATTATCGCTCCTTTTGTTAACCAGCTGGAAGAAAACGAAATTACAAACTTTTACTTTCAACAAGATGGCGCAAGGGCACATACGGCAGGCGAGACGATGAATATGTTGAGGGAAGTTTTCCAAAATCGACTAATAAGTCTCAATGCTGAACATGAATTTCCACCGAGGTCATGTGATATTACGCCGTGTGATTTCTTTTTGTGGCCTTACCTTAAAAACACTATTTTTGAACTGCCTATTCCTGATTTAAACCATTTGCAGGCTCGACTTATAGACAAGATTCGTGAAATTAACAATACCCCGAGCATCTTAGAAAATGTCTTTAATTCTTTGAGGAACAGGTGTGAAAAGTGCTTGGAACAAGGAGGGGGACACTTTCAGCAGCTGCTTTAATTTATTGTTATAACAAGGAGGGGGACACTTTCCGCAGCTCCTTTAATTGTTTGTTATTGTTATCACGATTATTCTTTAAAATAAAGTTATATAGTCATTAACGTTATTGAAACTGACAGCTGCTATACAGCTGAGAAATGAGGTTAAGTTGGTCGCTATAAGCTACTCCCTACGTCCAATGTGTCAGAGCCAACTTCGACCACGTTTTTATTTGAACGCTCGTTATAAGGAATGTGAAGGATATCTTATAATGCAAATAGCTCAAGTGCTTTTATTGCAAAACTGAAACATTTTGAAAGATCTGAAATATCCAATTTAAAGAAACAAGTCCGGGTTCATTGCCTATTTACCTCGCCATCAGAATTATTGATTAAGCTGTCACAAAGATCCCACTAAATGTTTAAGAAAATGTGAAGGAACGACTCTTGATTCTTGATCCTCTTCAAATGACGGTAACATTTACTTTTCAATTTGAGTGGAATAACGTCAATTAAGTTTTCCACTTTTGTAACAAATATCTTTTAAAAAGACATGACAACCTAGAAAATTTCTTTTAAAGGACGTTAATCCTAATCCCCAATAAGTTTAAAGTTGAAATTTTTACTAGGGGTTAGATATATCCACCTACGCACTTTATTATTTATCGAAAACTTTAGGTTTGCGGGTTATGAGAAACTCGACAAAGTAGCAAAGGAAATTGTGTTTTAGGTGTCCGCTTAAAGCGAATATAAAGTCTCCACTGGCCCAGCATGGGTTTCACGCCGGCCAGCGGGATAGACTTTAAGCGCAGCAGGAGTAATTTACTGCTATTCCTTCAGCCTCTCTCGGTTTGCCAATAAAGTGTCTGCATTCTATTTGTCTCCGAACTGTCGATCAGAAGAAATTTGGTCTAGCCGCGTTTTCGTGCGTTGTCATGTTGATTTACTCCATATTATACTGATTACCTATTGCACTGAAAAAATGTGACATTAAATATAAATATCGCTGACTGTGAATTAAAATGTTGCAGACAAATTTCAGAAACTCGGTATAAATGTATATACATCAAACGCGTTTTGGCTTAATAGCTCTCACTTTATAAAAAAGTCATGCTTCTTAATAGCGACAAATCGTTAACTACTTAAATAATAGGTGCTATTCAATCATCTACAAATGATTTTTAGTTCAGGCACACCACTCTCTAAGGCCTTGAATTTTTAAAAAGACTTTCTACAAAAGTAAATAAACAGTCCCAAATTAATATATATTCATCTGTGGCATTTACATTTATACGAGGTTCTAGGCACAATAAATAAGGGTAAATTTCATAGCCGTACTCGTAAATGGTCACACTAACAGAAACATCTAACATAAATTTTCCCACATTTATACACATTATTTGTTTAATATTCGATTTTCTGGGAATGATTTAAAATTAATTTCAATTAGCTTACTTTTAAAATAAACTAAAGTTTACAACTATTACGTGAGTATATTGCATTGTGTATATCCAAGCAAATTGTTTTATTCCTATTATCTATTTTCTCAAAATATGTTGCCGGCAGAATTAATATNAGTAGCAAAGGAAATTGTGTTTTAGGTGTCCGCTTAAAGCGAATATAAAGTCTCCACTGGCCCAGCATGGGTTTCACGCCGGCCAGCGGGATAGACTTTAAGCGCAGCAGGAGTAATTTACTGCTATTCCTTCAGCCTCTCTCGGTTTGCCAATAAAGTGTCTGCATTCTATTTGTCTCCGAACTGTCGATCAGAAGAAATTTGGTCTAGCCGCGTTTTCGTACGTTGTCATGTTGATTTACTCCATATTATACTGATTACCTATTGCACTGAAAAAATGTGACATTAAATATAAATATCGCTGACTGTGAATTAAAATGTTGCAGACAAATTTCAGAAACTCGGTATAAATGTATATACATCAAACGCGTTTTGGCTTAATAGCTCTCACTTTATAAAAAAGTCATGCTTCTTAATAGCGACAAATCGTTAACTACTTAAATAATAGGTGCTATTCAATCATCTACAAATGATTTTTAGTTCAGGCACACCACTCTCTAAGGCCTTGAATTTTTAAAAAGACTTTCTACAAAAGTAAATAAACAGTCCCAAATTAATATATATTCATCTGTGGCATTTACATTTATACGAGGTTCTAGGCACAATAAATAAGGGTAAATTTCATAGCCGTACTCGTAAATGGTCACACTAACAGAAACATCTAACATAAATTTTCCCACATTTATACACATTATTTGTTTAATATTCGATTTTCTGGGAATGATTTAAAATTAATTTCAATTAGCTTACTTTTAAAATAAACTAAAGTTTACAACTATTACGTGAGTATATTGCATTGTGTATATCCAAGCAAATTGTTTTATTCCTATTATCTATTTTCTCAAAATATGTTGCCGGCAGAATTAATATCGCCTCTCAGATTTGCAACATAAATATTCTAGGTTATTGCACTGCATAGCTCTTCGGAATGCGTGAGATGTGAAAACAAAATTGATATTGCAATAAAACCGCTTACAATTATTTATCGCACATTTATGTTCTAGGTATCTAAAATATATTCAACATCTATGATATCTATACATATCTCTTTGAAGTTGATTTATTTACTACATTAAAAAAACGTTTATTTTCGTTAGTTGTAAAACATAATGACAGCCAGCAATAACTTATAAGTTTAATGTAAACTAAAGTGCCTCTTTTTACTAGACTTAATATACCCCTGCCACATTAGAATTGATGTCAGCTATTCACAATATAATTCATATTCATATAAAAAATATCAATTTTCTTAAATACATTTTTCTACGCCCATTATTGCCAATGAGTAATAAATAAATAAATAAATAAGCCGCAATTTATTTTATTTTGTGTTTTGCATTTTCTTATTTGCATAGTTTTCAGTTCAGTGAAAATAAAGAACGTCAAGTTGTCAAAGTTATACAGAGTACCTACAATATTCCAGAAAGAGTTTAGAATATCATCCTAATTAAATTTAAACTAGAAATATAACTAATATAATTCGGCTTTGAAATCTAAAGTATAGTCTAGTCTATTTTCAAACATAGAAACTAATTTATTCATAAAATTTAAACACTAGAAAAACATCTAATGTTAGATTATTGTTACAGTTTGTGCTGCAGTAAGTTCCGACTCCGACAAAATTTTAGAACTTCTGGAACTTCAAGCAAATGCCCACTTTTGCAAACATATTATATGAATATGAATTATACGAGTATTCTATACGTATTCTATAGGCAACCAACATACTTCATTATAAGTATATATGCCAATCTATAGATGTCTGTATCTATTATTATACTGTACAAATCGTGTTTTATTTAACTGATATTTCAATTAATCTCTCTTAATTAACCAGTCATCATTCAGAACATCTGAGATTTGCTGAAATCTAAGATAAATAAAACACAAATGTATTGTTCTAAATAATTTTTTTGTTGAATTGCATCATCTTGTAGCCAGGCCTATTTCTCATATGTCTTCTACAACACGTATAAAATTTATAGGAAGATAAAATTGATTTCAATTAACGTATAAAGTGAATGTGTGAATAAAAACAATATATGTAGTTTAAGGCGCATTCAATTTTCACTTAAAGTATTAAAAATTTTCATAAATAAATTGACCAGTAATGTATTTGTTTATATTGAAATGACGAACGATTGGGAAAAGAAATAAAGGAGGAATACAGGTTCCTAAACCTCAAGGTTAAAATTGGAATATTTTTTCGTTTAATTACTATTTTTGTATTTAAGTAACACGTAAATAAATAAAAACGTACCTACATATAATACTACTAGTATTATATTGGTATTAAAAATAAATTCGGCAATAACAAAGCTACACTTATAATTGATAAATGTATTAGATAACGAGCAGCTTTAAGTCCTGGGATTATTCAGATTTTACACATCAACCCTCCCCCCCCAACTGCAGGGTATATCGGTGGATATATTGAAACACGTGCTGCGCATTATCCTCACAGGCCATTTGACGGTAATTGTATGTCACTGTCGGTAGGCTTACCGTTTCTACTCTCCAATCCAATGTTGTCAAATCGTAGCAAAACTGTGTAAAATATCTCATTTCAAAATATAATTTATGTTTTAGCCTATACAATTATTGCTGAATAACTATACACTTTTCGGAAAATTGGGCAAGTTACTTATAGTATTTTTTTTTATTAGGGTATTTTACTTTACCACGTGTTACAAACATTTGACTATCTATTTTATATTGTTGTATATTTGTGTATATTCTTTTGTGTATCTACCTACTATACTCTGAGAGAACTTTTAATAAAAAAAATATATTTTCTATTTTAATATAATATATATACAGCGTGGTAAAAAAGTTCTGCATAAAATTCATATTTTTGTTAAACATTTTTTTTTTCGAAAAACGGTGAGACCCGTCGATTTTTATTTGATCCAGGGCACCTTGTTATGTGGAAAATTTTTTTTTTCGATAATACACTTACGGCAGCGATGACATAATTCTTTTTTTTAAATGACAACGCATATTTTTTGCGTTCGAAATTGATGACAGTGATAATTATCTAAACAACGGTGTGAAAATTTCGATGTCTTACATAAAAATTTTTTTTAGAAAAATGCACCTTTAGTTCTTATAAGTGATAATTGCCTACTTACATTATTAATGGCTCCGAAAAGGCAAAGTTGACAAAATTACATTTCAAACGAGTAAAATTACACTAATGTTTGTGTAAGTCTAGCGAAATTGTTGGAATTGCCCACCCTGTACCATTTGGCATTGTCCTAAGCGTGTGTAAACGCCGTCTACACTTCGTTCAAGCATTCCCGGGTCGATTTGATTTATTTCAAAACGAATACGGTTTTTAAGTTCTTCCAAATCACCTGGTCTGTTTGTGTACACACGCGATTTCAAATAGCCCCACAAAAAAAGTCTAGAGGTGTTAAATCAGGCGAACGCGGAGGCCACTCGATTGTTCCGCGTCGCCCGATCCACCGGCCAGTAAACGTGTTATTCAAGTACTCCCGTACTTGCACTCCATAATGGGGCGGTGCACTATCCTGCTGAAACCAAATCCTTTCCTCAGGAATATCAGGATCCTCGTTATTCGGGAATAACTCTGCTAAGCTTGGGACCAAATCGAACCGCAGGAAATCCAAATAGCGAGCAGCAGTTAAATTTTCCTCGAAAAAATACGGGCCTAAAATAGGACGCCCCATTATTCTCGCCCAAACGTTCACCTTTCGGGGGTTGCACCCAGTGCGGGTTTTCCTGAGACCAATACCGGCAGTTATGTCGATGCACCGATCCATTAAGATAAAAAGTAGCCTCGTCAGAAAAAATTATGGTCTTGAGGAAGTCGGGGACTCCGTTACATCGATGCATTAAATCTTCACAAAAGTGGAGACGGCGGTCTGGGTCGTCCTCAGTCAATGCATGTATCAAGTGACCCTTATAGAGGTGACATTTCTCTTTTTAAAGAAAGTTCACCATAGCTACATGTGAAATATCATTGTTCAATGCAATCGACCTTGTACTAGAATGAGGGTTGTCCTGGAGCTCCACCAGGATATTCAATCTAGTTTCATCATCTACTCTCTCTAGGACGACCTGCACGAGGAGCATCTTTCACACTACCAGTTTCCTCAAACCTTGCCAGTACCCTACTAACCGTAGATTGCGTAATTGGTGGTCTGTCAGGGTACGTTGCAATAATTGGCAAGCTTCTTGATGGGTTCGTAACTTATCGCCGAAACCAATCATCCTCAAAATATCAATTCTTTCGCGTTCACTAAGTTTTGCCATTTCGAATTAAACGATTTCACCAAAGAATGTTAAATCGGTACTGATTTTTAGTCTTCAATATTTCAGGTAATCTACTCCTTTCAAGTAAACATTTCTTTGGATCTTTTTTCCCCTAAAATCCTTTTATTTACAAATAAAACAAAGT
This sequence comes from Anoplophora glabripennis, assembly GCF_000390285.2. Lineage (NCBI taxonomy): Eukaryota > Metazoa > Arthropoda > Insecta > Coleoptera > Cerambycidae > Anoplophora > Anoplophora glabripennis. Next base: position 294,273 of record NW_019417316.1, on the reverse strand, counting down.
AATATAATAGCAATTGACATGTCACTTATAAAGATTATTTAATATTTCTCTTAGTAACGTATTTTCAAATTTATCGATAAGATTTAACAGAGGAAAATATAGAATTAATTCTGTAATACTAAACTAGCACAAGTTTGCTTTGCCCAATAGCACTGTAAAAACTGGCAACGCTGCCCCATTGAGTAAACTATTTTCCGCTGCATTTCGAATTCTCCCTCATATTAAACTGTATAGATCTAAATCCGCCATACAAGTTCTCTTAAGACGAATGCACGTCATTTGTTTTTATTACTCGCACAGCGTCGTAAAGCTAAAATCAACGGCCCGACAAAAATTCGAATCCTGTATCCGATTCCCGTCGTATCTTCGATGTTTAGGGATGACAGGGGTGCGTGAGGTCCTTCACCCTGAACTTAGGGTGGATGTAATGCCGGAGTGCAGCGTCGGGTGACCCAAATTGCCGTGCAACAACAGTCCTTTCCCTCATGCTACTACTTTTCCCTCTCTCTCTTCTCTTTCACTCTTTTCTGAGAGATTTCCCACAAACTGAGGAGATTTTGTAGATACGGGGGACCTGGAATAAGTTTTTATAAATTGAAAGGTACATTTATAAATACCAGTCACATCTGGCAACAGTTTCCCGCTAGGTATTACATTTTCAGCCGATCAAAGACAGATTTAGCTATCTGGAAACACAAAAATTAAGATTTATTTTGTTGTATATTTTGTACTATGAATATTCTGTTGGTCACACTTATCTTTCGTTACGATAATTTTGGATGTACTTCAGCAACGTTTGTCAAATAGAACCATCACACAAGACTACCGAAAACAGAAGCTCTGTCGGATTTGCCAAATTCAAACAGGTAGTCGCCATTTGTGGCACTTTTATAAATAAGTAGGTCCGTACTAGTTGTTTAAAACCCTTTCTTTTCTGGTAGATGAGGAAAATTCGGATACTGTTCAAGTTAATTGATATTAACATAACATACATAGGATAGGAAAGATTTTAGTGTGCAAGCTGACCTTCATAGTTATAATACAAGGAAAGCAAGTTATTTAATACCTCCTAAATTTAAATTAACAGAATCCAAAAAGAATTCATTAAATTTAAATATGTATGATAAACTAAGCCCAATAACTATAGTGCGATCGTATTCGATGCAAAGTAATAAATCATTGCCTGTCAAGGGAATCAGTGCAACACATTTTATAGGGGGTTTTGGAAATTGAATAATTTCTTTATGCATTATGGATTAACAGTTATATATTTATGAAGGACAAAATGAAAAACAAAGGCATCTCCTTCGCACATTGGGCGGCAGGACAACAATACATTTATTACTCCCTTCATTATCCCTCATATGACTTG
>NW_019417316.1:266901-291678 GCF_000390285.2 Anoplophora glabripennis | reverse complement strand
GGGCATTGCCTTAGAAGAACCTCGGCAACTATCTTAGTTGATAATGGTGGAGACATTACAACCCTAAAGCGACATGGTGGATGGAAATCTACCAGCGTCGCTGAAGGATACATTGAAGATTCTGTAAACAATAAGAAACAGATAGCGATGAAAATATTAAACCCATTAGAGTATAATGAACCAAGTACATCAAGCGAAACTGTAAATATTGATCCTGAAAATAATTTAATCGAAGACTTTTCTGTTAATAATGGTACAATTGTTAACACTGAAACTGAGAACCTTATTACAAGTAACGTATTCAACGACAGAACTGTAAACTTTGAAAAAAAGACAGCCAGCAGCGCTTTAAATATCAACAACTGTACCATACAAAATTGCACATTTAATATTCATGTTAATAAATAAAGTTTGATGATAGACATGTAGGTAATTTAGATGTTTATTCGTTTAATTCAAATTAAAGAAAAATAATTGTTACATTTGTTTTTTTATTCATGAATAAAGTGGTTAAAACTGTCATGTTTAATTAATCAATAAAATGTATAAAATGTATAAAATAAATAGTATTACCTACCTACTGATTTTATTTTGTGCTGAGATTGAACATCGCGTTATCCGCTATAAATTTTCAAAATTAGTAATTTTTTATATTCACGCTTGAAGAAAAAATAGTATATGTCACTCGGAGTGGAAGGCTCATTATGTGTTTTGCCCAATTTGCTCCGCCTCGGCTAACGCCTCGGCGAGCAAACTTTTGGGCTCAACACATAATGATCGCCTTCTACTCCTAGTAACATAATATACTATTTTTCATTGTTTTGCAGTTATGACTGTAGTTTGAGACACCATAATTGTATGAATGTATGTAGGTATACATGTATATTCTCCTGTTCTCTGTGATGGCTTTTATTAAAAATTGTAAACTACTGTCATTTATTGTCCAACTAACTTACATATATAATAAATTCAGGCAAACTGGCCAAAATCTAGAAACGTAAACCGGTATGCAGATACCCAATCAGAATAAAATGTAAGTTTTGTAACTTAATCACTGAACTTTCAAAACTACTTGGTTGACTACTCTTTTAGGTAAAATCTTCGATATATTTTTCAACCTTTCTTTTCAATAAGAAACGAAGCATATTTGCATTCGCTGACTGCCAAGACAATGCCATACCAGAATAGGAACATTTCATACGTACGTTGTGTACGTGTTTATATTGTAGCAACGCATCTCAACAGGATTGTGGTAGATCTTCTGTTAGTTTCTGGAGCTTTCCCTGCTAAAGCGTCAAATGAAAACAAATTACCTACACACTACAGAATCTTCACCTTTTTAACCACGTCGTAAAAGCCCACGGAGAGGTATCGGCTATCTCGGTAAATTAATTTCAAAGGATAGGATGCCCGCACCTCCCTGCAATGTAGCTGTAAAAAGGAATCTTCCGCTGCACGTCAACAATCAAGTCCAACACTTACTTCTCTATCTGTTCTAATACGTGGCAAACATGCCGTGCCTAAATATCCCCTATAGGTAATAAAATTAAAAGAGTAAAAAATAAGGGTAATGATTTTTTTTACAAAAATGACTGTATTTTTCATAGAATGATTTTCTCCCTTTTCAACTCCATCTGTATAAGAATGTTTGGGATTTCAGTTTACAGTAAATCCAGTCTGTGTACAAATTAAAAAATAGTACCGAAAGAGATTTATTTTATTTCATTATACGTAATATGTAGATCTGACGTGTATACCTACCTACATGCGTACATTACAGTTCTCGTAAAGTACAATCATTATATCGTAAATTCAAATGTTTCTGTAATTAAAGCTTTAACTGTTGTTCTGTGTGTTCATAAGTGTCCTGGCGATTTAATTAAACTTTATTTCAATTAAAATCTCAACTAAGAGAACAGCGCGTTCAAGTTATATACAGTGACAACACATCCCCCAAATATAGTGAAGGCAGAGATTCATGCGCGACTTTCCACTCTAAAAAAATCTAATCCATATACAGGGTGATTCAGTCATAATGTCATTAATTTTAACCACGTATTCGGAAGGCTTAATAAAGACAGAAAATCGGGAAAAAAAATTTTTTACTCGACTTTTAAAAATGAAGGAAATCAACCCATAACTCCCGCTACGATGCCCGGATGCTCGGAAAATTTTGTAACGTAATGTCACGAACAATTGTCGGCTAAAGGAACAGCGTTGCCAAGTTCAGGTTCAAGCTCGCCAGGTTAGTATTTGACATATAACCGACCACTTCGTACACTCGATGCACCTGGGCGACTACAGCTACTACGAAAACAGCCGGTATTTTAGATTTTAAATTAAATTTGTTGATACGATTTTCCTTTGATAAAAGACCGACAACTTTTTGCTACTACACTCGTATTAGTCTAGGGGCTAGGGGCCAGATAGGTTTCCGTAGCCAAACAGAATTCCACGGCTGCAAATAACTTATTTTTAAGTATTTTGACTTCTCGAAACCAAAAAACTTGGTGGCAAAGCCTGAAAGTGGTCAGTTTAATTGTTGTTAACAAATTGAATGTTTAAATGGCTGTAAAAAGTTTATTTTTATAGCTAGTACAATTTTTTATCTGTTAATTATTACGTTTTCTCACAACAAACATATATTTTTTTGAAAATTAAAAAAAGATTAACTTTAACCAAAGTTATTGCAAATTTAGTGCAAATATATTACATTTTCCGTCTCTGCGCGCACCAATTTTACCATATCTCTGGTTCAATTGGACGGATTGAGACGCACATCTCATTTTAAAACTTAAACTTTATTTTACAAGATAGGTAAGTTCCATTGATTAATTAATTTATTTAAAAATTAATGGCAGCTTAGAAAGTTGTGGAATTTCAACGAAAATGTTGGCTTTATTGGTTTATAAAACTTTTTTTGTTATTCAATTTTTATGAAAAGCCAAAAAAGTTACCGGTTATTGTTCCTCGCATCCTAACAATGATTTCATGCCTTGCTTGATTGTTAGAATGCAAAGAACAATATCCGGTAACTTTTTTGGCTTTTCGTCGAAGTTGAATAATAAAAAAAACCTTATAAACAATTAAAACCGGCATTTTCGTTGAAATTTCACAACTTTCTAAGATGCCATTAATTATTAAATAAATTAATAAATAAATGGAACTTAGAACCAGATATGGTAAAATTAGTGCGCACGGAGACGGAAAATGTAAGAAATTTGCACTAAATTTGCAATAACTTTGGTTAAAGTTAATTTTTTTTAATTTCCAAAAAAATACATATTTGTTATGAGAAAACGTAACTATTAGCGAATAAATTGTACTAGCTATAAAAATAAACTTTTTACAGCCATTTAAACATTTAATTTGTTGATAACAATTAAACTGACCACTTTCAGGCTTTGCGACCAAGTTTCTTTGGATTCAAGAGGTCAAATATTTAAGAATAAGTTGTTTGCACATCTGGCTCCTGGACTATATGGTGCACGTGTGCAAATTAAAACTGGGTTAAAAGGTTACTGAACCACAGGTTACCCTAGGTCGGAAACACGACGTACCGAGTTGTTTATTTGTCTCCGTCCCATTGTTTTTTTATGGAATATACAAGTCTCTCTTCTAATTGCAGTCAATATTTAAATACTGCATACAATTTATCCTCTCTTTATAATTTATCTAGTGAGTGTTGGTTTTTTATGACATTATTTCTGTAACGAAATTGAAATGGTTATGAAATGAAATTTAAATTATTTGAACTTTTGGGGTTTTGTAACTTCAATATTAAATCTTATTTAAAGTGAAACAGCTAATTTCTTTGCAGCCATAATAGTCACATTTGGTCAGATGAAACACACTACTACCCGCACACTACTCGTCGGTGGTATAGCTTTCAGAGGAGATTCGGTGTCAATGTCAATGGCGATCGTTTAATTGGGCCGCATTTTCTACCTGAACATCTGAATGGGCCGCGTTACTAATTTTTAGTAGAATTGTTTGAAAACCTTCCCCTTCGGGCTTACAGCAAATGTTGTTAAAATATTAAAATTATGATGCTAATAAAAACTGATTTTTGGCAAGGCATGCTCAGACCTCGAGGTTCTTGCTGGGCAACAATAACAATTTAATATGTTGATTGCATAAATAAAAAATAATTTATAGCATTTTAAATTATTATTGGTTGACGTGAGCAAAACCGTTTATTTATTGTCTTTATATGAGCGAAAATATATAAATATGGCAACGTTGCATCTAGGGCGCGTTGTTCATAGGTTCATATCGTAGCCGTGCATAATATTGTGACGTCAGCCGGTCAGTAACAGCCTGAAAAGGGGGTTAAATAATGATTTGAAAATATTTTTTTTCAGCTTAAATATGCATTTAAATTTTTTTTTAATCACGCCATCGTATTATACTCATTTTTCTCTATCTGCTCTTAAAATTAATGACATTATGACTGAATCACCCTGTATAAGTATACTAAATACTTCAAATGTTAAACTTGACAAAAATGTATTTTTCTGAATTCAATAATACGCAGATATTTTAAATATTTAATTATTCTTATATTTACTTGAATATTTGTTAATGTGAAAATAAAACTAAAATGTAGACTCACTCTAAGAGAAATAAGTTTTTACTGCATGCAATTATAAAATATTCTAAAAAAAAATGTTGGTTATTCTTCCTTACATTTAGGTATAATTTCAAAGATTTGCATACACTATTTAAATATAAAATACAGTGTTACTGCTGAAATAAAAAAATAATTAGCATTATTATAGACTTCACTCCACTGTAAACTATGTCTACATCAAAAAAAAGTTCCCAACTTGAAATTTGAATATAGTTTTTATTTGGGAACACAGTTCTATACCTACTGTCTGTTTGATTATAAAGGCCGCGATCTATAACTCGGTTACCTAACCATTTTTATACACCCTGTAAAGTATATACATTTTAAAATGGGATTTTATTTTCTTTATATTGACGCACAATTTTTTTTTTCGTAACATTGTACATAAGTGGTGACATCATCGATTTTTTTTTAAATGGGTGTGTATAAAATTTTTTGCACGTTTGATAGATTTTTTTAAATTTTTCACCAACTATACTACTATTATTGATATGGCTTTACATAATGAAATTTTTGAAAAAAAATGAGAAAACTTAGCCATTGACTTTAATTTGTGGTGCTCGCTTCCTAAATCATATAAAATAGAAGGCGCTGGAAAAAAAAACAATTTTGCATACGGCTATCTATCACATATCGGTCACCTTTCAAGTTTAACTTATAACAAAATGAATTATTTTAATGACGAAGTTGATATGCTGCAGGTTTATTATGAATATAGAAAAAACAGTGTTGCAGCTTTACAATTATATCGACAAGGTTATCCTAAAAGAATTTCCCCTAACGGAAGAAAGTTTAGTAAACTTGAAGCCACTGGCGGCTCGTCGGGTGACGCAAGTGACGCACCGCTTCACCTAAAATTTCCGTTTGTTTGTGCAATTTAAAATTATTTTAAATTTTATATAAATCTTATAATTTAGGTACAATTCTATATTGAAAATGTATTGTGTTTGTTTGACTTATACGCAGAAATAAACAGAATAATTCCGCAGTGAACGCCTTCTAAAAAATCATTGCCTTCGTTGAGCACGAACATCAACCTCGTATCATACAACGTATACTACGCAAGTGACTCATATTGAAATTGGTATGTATCTGCTTCTCGCCGTAGCTCTCCGTACGGCGGTTGTCATGGCAACGAGGCAGCCAACGCATGTGTAAACTACGGCCTGGGAGAACGAGTGATGCAAAAGTTGAAGCAGCATTCTTATTATCATCGCGCATCGCCTGTCTATCGTGTGTAAACAGTTTGTACGATACGTTGCTCAGTGCACGCTGCACGGTTATAATGGTTCTTTATTAATATTTGTTTTATATCAATAATTTGTAGAAATGTTTCCTATGCACGATCCTGTATGTATTTTATTGGAAATGCCATTTTCCAGACAGAAAATTGAGGACAAGAAGGATTTTTTAAATTGCGAAAGACCTTCTCTCGATGTGGAAAAAAGGGGGGGAGGTCAAAAGACAAAGTGTATGTTCGGAAGTTTCGGATTGAATGGTATTCGGAGTGTAAGTGATTGTGGGGATGTCTTTATTTAAAAAAAACTTTTTTGTATGCCGTGTTTAATTGCGAGTGTAAAATCGGGGGTGTGGAATAAGGAGGGTTTTAACAATCCCGCTTAACATCTGTATCTGTACCTATCATTAAGTCCACGAGCCGAACTAATATTTCTATTTTTTATAAAATCTAAATGAAAATCCTTCTCGCCAACGTCAGTTTTTCGGTAATATTGCAAATGCAACTAAAATTTCCAGATTCATTTAAAGCCGTTTGACCTTGAAAATTTGAAAATTTTCGCCTGCGGCGCTTTTTTTTTTNAAAAAAATTGTGGTTATTTAAGACACAGGAAAGTATACTTTCACCAAGTTTCGTCAAAATTAAATTATTTTTGCGGAAATGAGAAATAAAAAACGAAAAAAAAGGAAAAAACCTGTTTTTCGCATTTTTCTCGGAAATTTTGAGGTTATCTTCAAAAGTGCCCTCTACAAGAGTTGTAGATTTTTTCATGATCTATAACTTTTGTATTGGATACTTTTTTGTTTGACATCAACTTTCGCCAAAAATCTCAATAATACCATTTTTCACCCCTCTTCAACCCCCCAAATCAACCCTCCGCCGCCCCTGCTGTCGCATTTATTTTTTTTACGTTTATTATAAGCCCCTTTACCATTCCCACTTATAAAAGTCCAGGTAACAATTTTTTTTTCTCTAAGTGTAATTTGGTTGGACTATTTAGGATATGCTTGCAATGAAAATCAAGAATTAGCCAGTATTCATAATTTAACCGAGTAAGTACGGTGTGTATAAAATTCTACATGAACATTAGTAAATTGTTTCCTTGCAAGGTAATTTTTTAAATAATGCAAATAATAATCCCAACTTTCCAAAAATGATATGGGCAAATGAAAGTAAATTTTCTAACAACGGCATGTTTAACCGTCATACATCATACCATTAAATCATGATAATAGAATTATTAGAGAATCATGATAATAGAATTATTAGAGAAAGAAATTTTAAAAATCGGTTTCATATTAATGTGTGGTGTGGTATGCTACATTAAAAAATATTAGAGCCATACTTCCTTGATAGTTCTTTAACTGGTGACAACTTTTTGAGAGATCAGTTACAAGAATATTTGGAAGAATTAACAGTTAATGAGTATGCCCATAGATATTATTTTCCAACAAGACAGTTCACCTCCACGTAATGCCCAAATAAACATAATTATTTGAATGCTACATTTGAAGACCGCTGGATTGGTATATGTATACAAGAGGACCCGTACATTGGCCGCAACAATCCTCAGATATTAATCCATTGGATTTCTTTCTCTGGGGTTTCATAAAAAATGAAGTTTATCTAACGGCAGCAAATAACATTGATCAGTTAAAAGACAAAATTAGTACCGCAATAAATAATATTCCACATACCGTTAAATTAATTAAATGCAGTTCGAAGATGCGACTTATGTATCGAAAGAAATGGACAACAGTAACAGTTTGAACACTACTTTTAAAATTCAAATTTTACATTTTTTGTTTGCATTTAATATTGCATTGAACAATTTTTTGTTTATTAATATTACCTACTAAGTAATTATTACATACATATTTTTTCTATACCTTAACTGTCTTAGATTTGCTTCAAGTTTACTCAACTTTCTACTGTTAGGAAAAATTCTAATAGGATAACGTTGTCGATATTAATGTAAAGTCTAGACACTGTTTTTCTACATTCATAATAATATACAGTATAGGTATCAACTAATTCATAAAAATCATTTATTTTGTTATAAGTTGAAAAGTGACAGTAATTACAAACAAACAGAAGTGTGACAGATAGCGGTATGTAAAGCTGTTTTTCCAGCGCCTTCTATTTGATCATTTAAAAAGCGAGCACCGTAAACAAAAGTCAAAGGCTGAAAGTTTTCTCATTTTTTCTCAAAAGTTCCTTTATGCAAAAACTTGCAAATTTCATATGGTTGTGCATAGGTAGGTGCCACTAGTAGCAGAAAGAGGTCGACGTAAAATAACAAAATGGGAGAAAGGAATAATATTGGGTTGGTTTCTGGAAGTACCAGGTTAGTTAATGACTAAATAATACAACTGACGAAACGCTAAAAATTACTGCAAGCCGTTACGTCACTCTACCGAGCACACCCCTAGCCCCTAATTTTCGATCTACATCGGCAACGACGCACTTTCCAAACAAAAAGCCGATCGGAAACATAGGTATATTTTCTATACGCATACCTATATGGTATATGTATGTATATGAGTATATACCCGATAAAGACCTTTTCATTGCGTGTAAGAACATCTCTAGACGGCAGTGCGACAAGTAAGATGTCAATGATATGTTATTAACTGCATGTAAATGAAAACGTGACCTATTTAATAGTAAATAATTATCGTATTTTTTTCATTGTTGTTGTATCGTAGCTGGAGGCAGCTTATTATTCATGATTTTTAGACTCGGAACTTGGATTGTATATTGTGAGGCTAATGATCTAGGAAGTCCTTCAAGGACTTTATTGAAAGGTAGAAGTTTCGATAATGTGTAGACTGAAAAATGTCTCCTCTTACTTCGCAGGTGACAGAGATTAGTAAAACCGTAGATTTTATAGTATCAATTACTATTTTATCGGACATTGTTCACGACATGAATTTTTTGAAATTAAACATTAAAGTGTAGTATCACGTTGCTAAAAAGAAATGAAAAAGACAAAGAAAAAAGAAAGTTTGGTTGCTATGCTTATTCTTATAATATAGAATAAAATTTTATTCATCATAAAAATTAAGTATACATTTTTATAAGGATGAGATGATATATATTTTTTAAATTGAGTAATATATCCAATTATTAAACGAATTAAAACTTCAAGGTTGTGGGAATACGATATAGGTACACGGATTGTGATGAATAAAATATGTATCTTGCTGTATATGTGAATTAATTAATGGTTTATAATTAAAATGATTTATTACTGATTGTTCGTTTACTACAACTGTTATCTTTTTATTTAAAACAGCTTGAGATAATTCTGTAACAAGGAATTTTCCGATTAAATTAGAATTTATATTAAGCGTCCTTACGAAAGGATATTCTCTATTATTGTACAAGGTGATTAAAAAACACGCTATTATCAATTTATTTATAATTTGCTTCAATAACGGGCCACAGGAAATAGAAATTTAAATAATTATTCTACCGTTGTTTATTTTTAAATGAACATTATATAAAAAAAATTTTTCAGTTGAGGAGAAACTCGTATATATTTTCGCATTCTCAACATTCTTTTTGTTGTCTTAGGGGACATATTTAAAAAAATATTAAAACGTATTTTAAAAATCCATCCGTGATTTTAATCAGTACAAATTACACTTTGTTTTAGACAATTAATAGTATTATTTTTTCGACAAAAAAAGCCCGGAACCAATTTATTAGAAGGTTGTGAGGCAGGTAGTATATTTTTCAATAAACTTGTAGAAACATTTACAAACCGGATATCAGACAGACATTTCCGTCTCTAGCGAGCCTCGACTACAACCAAATGTTTATCATTAAGATAAAAATACACTGAGATATTCAAATGATGCATTTATGGATTGAATATTTGTACATATCGATACGTACTTTATTAACGAATGTATGTAGATTCTCATCGTCTCATGCATTTAAGAACATTGTTTCTGTAGTTAAAAAGTTAATAAATCACTTACTTTTATAAATTTAAAGTCTAAAATGAATTCAAATTGCTACCAAACAGTACATCAGTTGACGATAAAATTGAAATTCGCGGAAAGATTTAACTTAGGTAGGTAATATAATTAACATAGGCATCTGCGGTCGGGTATACATCAGCTTCTTGTATATCATTTCCATATACCGAGAATCATTACCTGCACATTTTAAGCAAGTCAGTACAATCGGTACATACATACATTTTATTCGGAGTAAACTACAACTTTCAAGGTGTTTATTTTGTAATAACTTCCATATTATTTGTGAATGGCTGGCGACGATGAGACCTTCATGGTTATTTATAATTTAAATTCTGAACCGAAATCTACATTTCCAGAGGCGGACAAAAATTTAAAAAAAAATGCAACGCGGGCAACTGCATTAGAAATATAATTACATACAAATTCTGTTACATAAATCTATGTTAGGCAATTTAAGATAACCTCGAAGATACCGAACAAAAATTTATCTATAAGAAACAGCCCAAAATAGCTTGTTTACCATTGAATGGCAAACAAATGCTCTGGTTTTAAGTAAAAAAGTTTCTCCATTAGCTAACATCCACATACATACGCAAACTGGTCTGTGAACTGCTAGGTCAGATATAATTTATTCATAACGGTTTTGTATTGCAAAATAAACATCAAACTTACTAGAAATTTGAGGTAACAAATTATATTTATTGGCTATATTTACATAGAAATGTTTTTTTTTTGTCCTGATTATAATTTCTCTCGAAATTATGTTAGTTAGGTATATCTTATAAATATTGACAAACAGTTTGCGGAAATCTATAAAATAGTGATATATTAGATGGGAAAACACCACAAAAATATAGAAATGCTATTAACTATTTGGTATTTTCAGCAGGATCGGTAGTGTGAAAATGATTTTTAAAAAAATTGTTGCCATGAATATACATATAATCTTTTAATAAAAAATTAATTAAATCATTAATTTTTTTTTAATATTCGTCGTACGGTGTGGTAAAATACGTACACAAAAAAATTTACAGATACTAGATTCCTTTACACTCATTGTCAGTTATTAATTAATTGTCATTAATTCAATTATGATTGTGATAATCTGAAAATGTTTCTGTTAAATCAGTATGGACTGAAATTAATCTACTGATTTATTGTTGATACTGAAGCAGCGCAGAGTGGCCTACATCAGGATTTGATTCTGTTAGACTTGTTTTTCTGAGCACAAAAAAGGTTTTAAGATTATAAAGTTTAAAAGTCTATTTCCAAATAAAGTGGTAAAAGTAAAGTAAACCAAGGAATTACGCTAGATATCTTCCTGGCTGGTCAATTATAACAATTCTAACTTTGCAGTCAGTGAACCATTGCATTTGATTTTATAGAAATAAAAGTGAATCTAAATGTGATTTTGTGGGTCAAGTTTTTGCCTGTCATTGTGGTAATACCTCTAAGGTTTGTATAAAAATGAATATCATTGGATTTCGCAGTTCGACCAGGAATAGCACAAAAAAAATTGCCTGAAAGTAATTATTAGCTTATTACCAGTGTAACGTCAAGGTTGGAAAGAAAAAGTGTTATTGTTTTTTTTTAAGATCTATATATAAAATTGCTGTACACTAAATTGTTTATAACATTATGATCTCTACGATCACTAATAGATATTTATGCAGTTCTAACATGTAATGACGACCTAAAGAAAAAAAAAGATATAAAATAATAACTAAAAGTTATATCTATATGGTGGTTATAACTTTTGGTATACCTATGTCTTATTATTGTGTTAAATATACATTATACGATTTCTAGCCTTCCAAAAAATTAACGGTAATTAATTTTTAATTAAATGTTTTTATCTTAAAATCTAGTAATATTTTTGCAATTACAGGCCTCAAGGTAACCTTGTTCACATTATTTGCAACAAATATCTTCCTCTTAACCAATACGCTGAGAGTTCTTTATTAATATAATTATCTAATGGGATTAGGCAAACTGTTTGCAACAAGGATGTACCTGATTAAATAATTCACTTCCCTGCAATTAACAATTTTAATAAATTAACTTAAATCAGTGGTGAATAGAATACCACTTAATGTTATAGTTGCTGCTGCCGGCCTCAAAATTGACTTTAAACGCGTTCACTAACATAAATGGTGCGTATGTGACAATGTCATCCTTAAAATAATAATAAAAGGATAAGAGGAATGTTGTTTCATTTAAATGTTCAGTGAAATGATTCTGCAGATATGAATATTTTTTTATCATTTATTTGTCCATGAAATGATTTACCGATGTAATACCTCTAATAACTGAAATCTACAGAAACAAAAAATAAGAGACCCATGCTTCGTAATCACCCGGTAATGTTACAGTTAGGTTAATTATATTATGATTATATTTTATAAATTCAGGGCTAAGTGAACGTAGGCAATAAGCAAAGATGCAAGTAATGTGTAATAATTTAAAGCGAGGTGTAATGTATTAAACACTGTTTAAAGGTATATTAAATGGCTGAGTGAGATTCTCAGCCTTAAAAGGATAATTGTATGTTCCCATAATTAATTATCACATGCTGTACCTATTATTTGCAATATAGGAACTGATCTACAAAGATAGTGAAATATATTACTCTAAAGGGTAAGTAAATGTTACAGAGTAAGGTTTTATAATAATGTATGTACTTGAAGATGGCGACTGTTCTTTCCTCCTTTCATGAAAATAAGAGGGGAATTCAAATTCATATACTTACTTACGCTCTACCGTCTCAACAACTGGATAAAGTTGTATTTGCAATTTTGATGAACTCGTTAGTATTATACGTAACAGAGAATTAATGTTGCTATAGACTTATGAAACACAAATTTCAAAAAACCCATCATAAATACAGTGCTAGTCACAAACTTGATATGAATTTGGTACATCAAACACAATTTCTTCGACACTTTTTATACAGCGTGTCCCAATTACGAGAAATTACGTCATTTCTGATATGATTTAAAGAACAACCCTATATAGGTAATTTTTTTCTAAATTTAAAATTATTGTCTTACTATCGATGTACATATTTTCAAAAAATGTACGTTATTTAATTAATTTAGTTCCAAAAAGAGGTCTAATAAATGAGTCAAATCACGTCAAGTGGGTCCTCCATTTTCCACTTGATCATGAAATTTGAGTTCATATATTTTCATCAAAAATAGTCAAAAGTCCCGAAAATGTTTATTGCAAACAAAATTGTTGTTAAAATGAAAAACACGACTAAAACTACGCCTTTGAACACAAATTAAATGAATAACGCACAATTTTTTAAATTACAAGCAATAGCCTTTAACTTTCTGCATCTTGAGAAGGATTGGGAATAAATATTTAAAATTTGATAGTGATGTATAACTTTAGATGGCCTTCAAAAAAAGTCCAAGCTTCCATATCTCTTTATTGGGACACCCTGTATATATGTTCTTCAGATATAATTATTTCTACATCTTCTAACAATTTTTTTTTCATCTCGACGTATGTTTTACAGTTAAGTAAGTATTCCAAAATTACTGTGTGCAATCTTAATCACTCTGGCATGGTAATATTTTTAAACTAGGGTTGAAGTTTTTCACAACATTAGAGCTTTGGGGAATGTAGCTAACTAATTATTTATATTAACAAATAAGTTCTATCCAAGACACTATTGCACCTGTAGCATAACGAACATCCAACAACTGTGTTAAGTTCGGCATTTAATTATATCGATATGTGAGTCTAGTTAGTATACTTTCACATTGATCGGTAGCCGGGCATTTCCCAGATATGTCGTCAGTTTCACAGCAGATCGGAATACTAACCAGTTATCACTGCTTGCAAGACACATATTGGAAAAATCAAATGTGAATGTATCTAAAATTAAGGAAGTAATAAAAAAATATTGTAATTATTGTTATAAATCAAATATACATACTAATTACTGGTAACAATTCCAAGAAAATGCGTGAGTTAGAAACGACAGGACACTTACGAAATCTCATAAATAAATATTTAAATTAAAATAATTGACTAATAATAATTATTAAAAAAATCGAAACTGTTAATATTAAAATGTATACAAACACCAAATCCAGTGCCGTAATATATCATGTATTTACCTTCTCACATGTATCAGTTCATGGTACTTATTCCCTGTTTTTAATTTTGCTACATTTCCCTTATACTTAAAAATTAAATTTGATGGGTATAATAGTAAGAATTTACATGCCATTCCATTTACACGAGGAAAAAGTCCTATCCGCGAGATTATTGTAAAATTGTCTAAAGGAATATAATACAAGACATCTCTCATCTCGTGAGTCAAAAACTTTTATTAGCTAACTTTTCTAATTAAACAAATAAGTGAGGAAAACAGTTTTTTCACTTTGCAGGGAAAACCATCAATTTTAGCGAAATGTGACTCTCAGACAGCTTGTAGGGAGTAAAATTATCTACAAAATGAGACTTGTTAAATTAAAATCGGTTAATAAACAAAAAAGTTATTGCAAAAAAAAAACAAGAAAAGTGCCCATTTTTTAATTTGTTTATAACTATCGCATTTATTGTTAAAATTTTATAAGACCTATGACAAGTTGAGGGTTTTGTCATACTTTAAAAGTGTGGCAAAAGTGGGCGCTGTAGGTGCAATAGTTTTCGCACAATTCTATTTGTTTATAGCGGAGACTCCAAAAGTTATGAACTTTAAGCCTCTGTATAGACGTTAATTTTCAATCAAACATGATTCTGAAAGCGTCATTGTAATCTTAAAGACGTAATTAAGCGACCTATTAAAAAATATCACCGTTTTTTTGACATTAACATTCTCAAATTGTGCATTAAAAAACTGTGCGTTTTTCGCTTATAAACAATTTGAATAACGTTGTTATTTATGCTATCTCACCGAAAAATTATTTTCAAAAGTGTTTATCTTCAGTACTGGGATTTTCCAGGCCTGGGGTTTTCTTAGTTGATTATAAATGACTGGTAAATCCTTCAATGTGTTTTATGGTTCGGTATAATATGTAGCTCAGTTGGAGAAACGTTAATGTTGAATAACATTACGGTATTAGCGTTTCATAAAAGTAATTAGCAAACAAATAGAAATATGATTGTATTATATCGTCTTTAGAAAATATTTCTGGGTACGTGTCTACAAATTATTTTTAAAATTCACTTTTAAATAACAACTTCCTATAGATAAGCTACAAAGATATCGTAGGTACTTTCATTTTTATCATTCTACATTCTAAAATTATAATTACTGAAATATTATGAATCATATGACAATTTATGAATCAGTTTTGATAAAACTGCTTTTCTGCCTAGAATCTAATATTTGATCATTTTGTTTTGTTATTAAATAGCAAAATAGGAATACTTCCACTTACGAAATAGGTAGGTAGGTAGGTACTGGGGAAACAAACGCCACAATTTTTCTCAGAACTTTCCCATTTCAATTCACTGTAGATAAGAACTTACGGATTATATTTTTGCCTAGGACTGTATTCATATGTATAATATCGTTCCAGGAAACAAACGCCGTTTAATTTTCATATTTCAAAACATCATAGTTTTTCTTAAAAAAAAATAACAAGTTTCTCTATAAAATGTGTCATCTCTGAGAGATATTTACAATATATTTTAACACACCTTGGTCCAAATAGAATCATTATTAATATAAACCTATCATTTCTTGAAATTAACATTCCTAAAATTGTTCCATTAGTATTTATAACAGGAAACCATTTACAACTGAGAATCAAGTTTTATATTTACGTACGCTAGACAGCTAGTCTAATATAAACAGTAACCTTAGACTTTGTTAATATTTTTACAAAACATCGTTATAAATTAATAAACCCGGTAGGTATTAATAAATTAAAACTATATTAAGACTAACTATTACACACTTATGGAAAATTTAGTACACATTCGGATGTCTTCCAGATAAGTGTTGGAAAATGTTAAATGAGTAAGTAATAAGTGGAATTTTTCGTTGATTAAATTAAATATAAGAACAGTCATGGTCAAGACAAAGGTACGTACATACATACCTCCTTTCAAGAAATACTTACGTATGTCCTATAAATAAAAGCAAAAATCGTTTTGTAATATTTTGGTAACATTTATACAATAGTATTTATTTTACTATTTCCTGATACTCTGGAATAATCACATTGAAAACAGTTTGACTTGTTTTTAAAATGTTAATAAAAAATAAACTGTAATCTAGTTTTTAAAGTTGATGAGAGCCAGTAAGTTTTCAAGGTAATCGAGCAAATTTTGCGTTTTATGAAGTCAAGCATAATGGTCAAATTAAAAAGCTTTCAAAATATTAATACCGTACGTGACGGAAACGACACCTATTATTAAAATCCTATTATTAATTATTATCAAAATAGTGTAAGCAGACGATAAAATTCCAATTTTATATGAAAAAAGGTAATAAAATGGTTATCAAAAGATTTTTGAGATCACAGCTTTAGCTTTTCTCCATTAATGTAATCGGCGCCAAATAAATATTATCAAGATTATAACGAGCGTTCAAATAAAAACGTGGTCGAAGTTGGCTCTAACACATTGGACGTAGGGAGTAGCTTATAGCGACCAACTTAACCTCATTTCTCAACGAGCTGTATAGCAGCTGTCAGTTTCAATAACGTTAATGACTATATAACTTTATTTTAAAGAATAATCGTGATAACAATAACAAACAATTAAAGGAGCTGCGGAAAGTGTCCCCCTCCTTGTTATAACAATAAATTAAAGCAGCTGCTGAAAGTGTCCCCCTCCTTGTTCCAAGCACTTTTCACACCTGTTCCTCAAAGAATTAAAGACATTTTCTAAGATGCTCGGGGTATTGTTAATTTCACGAATCTTGTCTATAAGTCGAGCCTGCAGATGGTTTAAATCAGGAATAGGCAGTTCAAAAATAGTGTTTTTAAGGTAAGGCCACAAAAAGAAATCACACGGCGTAATATCACATGACCTCGGTGGAAATTCATGTTCAGCATTGAGACTTATTAGTCGATTTTGGAAAACTTCCCTCAACATATTCATCGTCTCGCCTGCCGTATGTGCCCTTGCGCCATCTTGTTGAAAGTAAAAGTTTGTAATTTCGTTTTCTTCCAGCTGGTTAACAAAAGGAGCGATAATTTCTTCTCTATACCTTTGCGCAGTAAGAGTACCATTAAAAAAAATAGGTCCATAAATCCTCCTTCGATTGAGAGCACACCAAACTCCAATTTTTTGAGCGTGTAGAGGGCCCTCGACAAAAAAGTTATCTGGTTTTTCAGAAGACCACATTCTCATATTCTGTGAGTTTACGTAACCACTTAAATGAAACCAGGCTTCATCAGAAAAAAAGGTGATATTATGAAGTTCACCGTAGTTGTTTAAAAACCATTCACAAAATACAGCCCGTCGCGGAAAATCAACTTCATGAAGTTCTTGCTGACAAGTTAAACGATAGGAGAACAAACGCAAATCTTTTTTTAACACTGTGTGGCAGGTACCGACTGATACTCCCACCATTTGTGATAAAACACGTACAGAAGTTCTTGGCGCATTTTCCATTATTTGTTGGACATTTTCTTTTAATTCTTCAGTCCGCTTTTTAGGTCGGCCGCTTCCTTCTTTTCTTGTTACACTGCCCGTTTCACGAAAAACATTAACACAACGCTGAACTGCACTTTGAAAAATTTTGTACTCAACAACGCCGGGAAATTGATTTTGAAATTCTATGAAACATTCCTCAATAGAATACTTCCATATTCCATCAATCTTGCGTCCATTTCTAAAGTAGGACTCTATGATAAACACTTTTTGTTCTTGAGAAAACACCATTTTAAACGCTTTTTAAAACGAAAATATTCAAATTGATAGCGGCGATATAGCGCTTTGACAGATGACGTTTAAGTTCATTTGCTATACGCTACGCCCTACGTCCAAATTTTCAGAACCAACTTGACCACGTTTTTATTTGAACGCTCGTTAGTTTAAACTTTCCAAATGTTTACAATGCAAATAAGTACCTATCCACCAAGTCGCAAACCTGTCAATGCCAAAGAATCAAACTGTCGTGGTAGTAATTTGTAATTCGCTCTACTACGATTTCTACTCATAATGATTTATTACAAGGTCACTAACTGGGATTAGTTTTGGGGCAACGGTAATCCATCAGCGCATAAAAGTATTTGTGGTTTTCACAAGTATTTGATCAATTAAACACCTCTGTTCTGTTGGTATGAAATATGCCGCAGATGTGAGAAATTCCGACTTTTTTTTTATTAAATCAAACACTGCTACTTAAAATAATTATACAAACCATTCTCAAACTATTGTTATATAAAATTGTTTGATTCGAAAATTACTGACTACTATAATATCGATTGATATTTGTGAACAACTTAAAAACTGAATAAAAACTATAAAACAGTGTTTTGAAGTTAGAATATTGAATCACAACAAAGAAACCTCCGAGGTTTTTACGTAAAACGACATAGAAATATTGATTGAATCACGTTCTGAGTTGACTGGCGGAAATGAATTATTGCAGTATGTTTTATTAGCCTTACATTGTGAAAAAATTAATAAAATTAATTTTTTTATGATTGTGATATATACACACCTTCGTCCTAAATTGGAAACTCTAAGCCTGCCTTGAAAATCAATTGCTGTTTATAGAAAAACAGAACTATCTATCAACATTTTATAGTAGGTACATTGCCATTCATTGCGGTGTATAATGTGCAGGATCTTACAATTGTAAAAATATTTCTAAAACTATGTGAACACCTGTAAACAAAAGGTGGCAGTGGAGGGCTAGTTTTTGACCCACTCACCATAACCAGAAATCTGCCCTAACCTATAAACAATATAACAGGGGACCTACACTTTTCTCTTCCATCCTAATAGCAAAATAAGTTATTGCAAGTACGTATTATTATCAAAGTTATATTAGACTAATCTCTTTGCAAGTAATTATTTCGTGTTAATGTGTCAATATGTTTCAGTGTCAAATGAGAGAGCTATCCATAGAAAAGTGAAACACAGTGTATATTGTATATCTCTGTAATGCGATACTCAATTGTTATTTTGTTAAATGAAATAAATCATAGTGAAAAATTAGCGAAGTTACAGTGAAATATACCAAAAACATGACTAACACAACTTTGAGGAGTGCGTGAATCGATTGTTATTAAATTATGTTCAGTTCAGTTTTTTTAAGAATGAACTCGATATTCCACCTATAGGTATAGGGCTGGAAAATCCACATGGTCATCTGCCTTTACATGAGAGCGGCAAAGTAAAGTAAAGAAATCCGTGCCATAGACAAGGATGGTTACATTGAAGACGTTTCATAATCTGAATAGTCACTGTCCTGTCCGTTTCGGGTTAGAAGTGGGAGTTACTATTCAGATTATGAAACGTCTTCAATGTAATCATCCTTGTCTACCGCACGGATTTCTATGACTTACTTTATCGCTCTCACGTAACGGCCGATGAACCATGGGGACTTTCCGAACCTGTATATGGATACCAACAATGTCATTTTGACTCGATTCTTCCATAAATTAATAGATTTTGAATAGAAAAATAAACGGGTTTCACAAAGAAGCACCCAAAATGATAAAATTAAGAATTACATATTAACAATTGTCAACTATCTACAAAACTTTTATTTCAATTTTTAAAATGACCATATTGGCGATAGAAAAAAGTTACTCGAGAAATTACTTATAGGGGAAGATGTTTGTTCATATTTAAAAAAAAGAGAGAAGGCTGACTTTTTTCTCCCCGTTTGAAGAGGTCTGTTTCACATAAATGTCCCCCTTGAATTTTCAACGAGGAATCACCTTAATTTTTCGCACTTGCTTATACATATAGGTACACCCTGTACAGGGTGTCCGGTAAGTACCTCCTAATCTCTCGGGAGTGTATAGGGGAGGTCAAAATAAAACTAGTCCTTCCTATAATTTTGTTTCCTAATGTGCCCCCTAACGGAGTTATGGGGGGTCAAAGGGGTACCTAGAAATTAACGTTTAGGGTTATAACTTTGAAACCACCCTGTATATTTTAATAAAATTTTCGTACGTTGTATTACACATGGAGCTCTACGATTTGATGCTAAAATCAACTTTTTGCTATTATCAGGTGTCCAGAAACGGACTGGCCCTATCACAATTTTTCTCAAAATTTTGACAGAAGTAATTTTATCAAACTGAAAATATTATTATTAGATACTCTGAAGGTTTTTCTTTAAAAATGGTACTCTTTATTTATTTCGAAAAAATGAACGGTTTGCGAGATAAATCGGTTTTGAAAAAAATTGGTAACAAAAACAACAATTAAAATTTATTTTTTTTACATATTATTTCATGCATTTAATTTCTTTAACTTTATCAAGTCCAGAAATCTTTGAACGGGTTGGCTATACTTTATGAGCAAGTAGTGACCAATTAAAAATAACATTTGAAAAATAACTTACTTACAAGACATGCAACAAAGAACATTCAACAATGAACAAAGGTACCTAAATGTTACTTCGGTAGATGTTCAAAATGAGCACCCCGTACTTCAATGCACTTTCTAATCCTACGAATGTTTTCCCGGTGCACTTGAAATAATATTCCGTGATTATTGCGGAGATGGTCACAGTTCTGTGTTAGCCTCAGCAGAAGTTCCTCTCTACTATTTACGGGTGTTGAATAAACGTTATTTTTTAAATGACCCCACAGAAAAAAGTCTAATGGGTTTAGGTCGGGCGACCTAGGTGGCCATAATACAGGTCCGCCTCGACCTATCCATCGATCACCAAAAACATTCGTCAGATGTTGACGTACTAAACGATCAAAGTGGGGTGGTGCACCGTCATGCATGTACCACATTTCAGTTCTTATTTGAAGGGGCACTTCTTCTAACAAAATATTTAGATTTTCCTCTAAAAATTGCAAATAAAGAGCACCATTAAGTCTTTGCTCCAGAATAAATGGACCAATCAAATGATTCCCGATAATGCCAGCCCACACATTCACCATAAACCTTTGTTGGTAGCGAGTTTGAACTAAAGCGTGAGGGTTTTCTTCATCCCAGACATGTAGATTATGCGAATTAATTATGCCGTCTCTTGTAAAACCTGCTTCATCGGTGAACAAAATAGATGTACCAAAATTATGATTCCGAATATGATGCTGTAAAAACCAATTGGCGTATTGAAGTCTTTTTGGATAATCATCTGGAGACATAGCATGTACTTTTTGGATGTGGTACGGGTAAAGCAATTGTTCTTTCAGAGTTTCATGTACAGCCCATTTTGTAACATTGTTTTGCGCCGCAAGCTTCCTTATGCTATTTGAAGGATTATTAGCAACGTCTTCCAATATTTGTTCCTCTACATGAGGGTCTCGTACTCTCCTCGGGGCTCCTGCTCCACCACGGCGTGGCAAAAAGCTTCCTAAATAAAGGATTCGGAAGAAATTAGTTTCACTAACGTTTTTCACTATTTTTTTTTACCTGTTTCTCTTAAACTACGATCAACTCTTTCAAAAGTTTTTGGACTCGGCAAATGTCGACCCGGAAACCTTTCCTCATAAAGTCTTCTTGCCTCCACGGAGTTGCATAATGCTTCCCCATAAATTAGGTGCATATCAGCATATTCTGCACAGGAATATTCTTCCATTTTTAAATGTTATTTCTAACGGCTTAAAACGAATACCACAATAAAATTGAATTTTTATTCTGTCACGCGCCTTTGACAAGTACTTTAAAATCAACAGGGTCTAACAACGAAAACAATAGAAAAGAACTCCATGGAGACAAGAGCAATAATAATTTGTAGATGTATTTTGGTCATAGATGTTGATTTTACAAGAAACGGCATTATTCATTCCCTTAATTCACCACCAGTAAATGTTTATGGTGAATCTGTAGGCTGGCACTAGCGGGAATGATTTTATTGTAAAAAAATAAATTTTAATTGTTGTTGTATTTGTTACCAATTTTTTTCAAAACCGATTTATCTCGCAAACCGTTCATTTTTTCGAAATAAATAAAGAGTACCATTTTTAAAGAAAAACCTTCAGAGTATCTAATAATAATATTTTCAGTTTGATAAAATTACTTCTGTCAAAATTTTGAGAAAAATTGTGATAGGGCCAGTCCGTTTCTGGACACCTGATAATAGCAAAAAGTTGATTTTAGCATCAAATCGTAGAGCTCCATGTGTAATACAACGTACGAAAATTTTATTAAAATATACAGGGTGGTTTCAAAGTTATAACCCTAAACGTTAATTTCTAGGTACCCCTTTGACCCCCCATAACTCCGTTAGGGGGCACATTAGGAAAAAAAATTATAGGAAGGACTAGTTTTATTTTGACCTCCCCTATACACTCCCGAGAGATTAGGAGGTACTTACCGGACACCCTGTATAAGGATGGTCCCGCTAAAATCGTTCCCTTATTTTTCTCTGTTAATCTGTTAAAAAAACATAATCCTCGATGACGGAAATGCTACTACATTCAATTGTATTTGCGGTACTGGAACAATAACGGAGGAAAAGGTGGCAAGACTTTCGCCTGATCACCTGCAGATCAACATAGACGCAATATTGACAGCCTAACGACTTCGCCTCCGCGATTTCTAAGCGGGCGGTGCCGATGCGAAGGAAACCACAAATTGCGACAACTTTAACCGACACAAGTAGCGGAAATCCATCAGCGACCGAACCAGCGACGCAAGTAAACATTCAGCTTGGTCATCTCGGTTTCGGTGAAGCTGGGGTTTCACAGGTGGGGGGGAAACGGGGACCACGCTCGCTTCCCCACTTTACTGAAAAAGCGCTAAATTGCGTCCGACTTATTTCACGCAAGGCCTTAATATATATTTTGCTTCTTGGGTGCGCGCCTCTTAGTTTTAACTTGCTTTGACTTAATTTGGCGGGAGGGTGCTCGAAGTAGTCGATTTTTTTTTCCTAACAGTGCGTGATCCTAAGGCAGTTTATTAATTTAGGAAACTTGTTTTTATTCAAAGGACTTAGATAACAAAGAAGTAAGTTCCCCCTTTTTCTTTAAATACATTTAATTTTACTTCCTATTAAACTATTTCATAATATAAAATAAAAAAATATTGGATCGCTACTTTCTGGTCCTATTTTTGTCTTTTTCTTTGTTGAGAGCAAGTTATGTTTTCCATCACATTCCTTTTTAAAATTATCAATAATTCATTCAGTGCAGATTCATTAATGTCAGATTTTCTCAAACTTATTTTTAGGCGTCATTCAGTATTATATCTTATTTTTGCTTGTTATTAAGTCATCTAAGTGTTTCATAGCTTAAAATTAGATATGATTTTGGAAATGTTTAGAAAAATACAAAATACAAATTATTTACTGTACTGGTATTAAATTAATGTAAGCATTGCTGCCTGATCAATTTACACCGATACAAGATTATGAGCGTACAACATAAGTGCATAATGTTACCTCAAGACAAAAATGCCTTTAAAGTAGATTTTGTTACATTGAGTTAGCTAATATATTAACACTTTTTTTATGATTAATCCTTATATACATATCAGATTATACAAATACCTGTATATATTTTGGCATTTACTTCTAGGACACCCTGTATACAAGGTTCTAAAACAGATTGTTGTTAGAAATTATATTACCTATAGTTAATATATTAGCTAAAGTTACATGAGTCAACTAATCCATATAAAAAATAAAATTATTTAATATTTTCTTAAACGTACAATTATTAATAAGTGATTAGAATTACCTTGACAGCTCCGTAATTTAAAGCAATATTTTCTATTATGTAACAACTTATTGCCGTATTCAAAAACATAAATAACTTTGACATTTAACCGTTTCATAATGACGATAATTATGTATAAAACAATTACAACGTTATTCACTAAAATAATTTAATAGTTCTAATTAAAATTCCCCTTCTTGCCCATAAATAATTAAAACAATTACATTTAATGAATAATGCAGATCAAAGTAATTTTTAAATTAACATAATTAATTATTTGAATTAGTGTATAAATGTTAAGTACTCCATTAAATATTAAATTAGACATACATTAGATTAGGCTATATCTGAGCAATCTCTAGGTACAGAATAAAAAGTATGGAAAGTATATACAAGGTAATCTATAATTTTCTTTAATGTAAAACGTCCTGCTGAGTTAGAATATGGAATTAGGACAATAATTGAGCCTCACTTGAAAAAGACATATCCGAGAAACGATTTTTTTAGTGAGAAAAACTGTATTTTTCAACAAAATGTGTACGTAATGTATTACAAATTTTTCAACAATAAATATTTATACAATAACGTTTTCTCGAAACAATTTTTCTAAAACTTTCGTGTTTAAAAATTCGAAATTTTTAGTTATACTTATACAGGATGATTAAAAAAACCGCTGACAGACTTCTAGGGTAAGTAACACGTGAAAAATTAAGACTAAAAGTCTTAATAAACATAGGGTCGCAAATGCCTCCTTAACGAGATACAGGGCGTCAAAGTTTCTGTAAAATTATAGCGTAAAAATGACAAAAAGAATCTTATAATCTAGTTTGCTTAACTCACTTGTACACATTGACATTAGTGACAGGCGATGTTTAATTTTATTTTGAATAGCACAAGCCTACTATGCGAAACTAAAATGAATGAAAATAAAATTGGATTTACAAATTTTCTACAAAGGTGTTTCTCTTAAAAATGGTTGCTTTAATCCAAATTTTGCAAGAGACCAATTCGATAGACAATTGAACACTTTACACGAAAATAGTGCCCTTTAGACAAAATTAGCAGTGGCGCAGAAAATATTTTTAAAAAAGGGTCACGTTGACCCCGTCTCTACGACACTGCTGCTCATAAAATTTTGAGCAG
>NW_019417316.1:236630-265916 GCF_000390285.2 Anoplophora glabripennis | reverse complement strand
AGATAGGCATGCGCTGAAATTACAACACATCAATTGTCTAATGTTATGGCACACATTCAAAAACAATACAATAAATGCATTCAATTAAATGAAGATTTAGTTGAAAATTCCAGAATTTAATTTAATTCATGTGTGTTAATTTTATTTTATTGTATTTTTTGTAAATTTTATGTTAATTTCTCGTTCATTTTTCTGTCTGTTTCATTGTATTTTGGTATAATGATGTCTATTAAACGTGTTATTAAATATTTGTTGTGATTGATTTATTATCGCATGGGTTACTAGATAAAAAGTTTCTTTATGCATAATAAACAATTTGACAGCAATTTAGCCGCAGAATCGTTAATGTTGAATATTTTTTCATGAAATTTGGTACAGATCCATTTCAGGGGACGCCAAATCCAGTGGCGTACGCAGATTTTTTCTAAAAAAATCGCTAATATGGATTCTGGATTTTTCAGCCTCTGAATGTGATCTAGTAGGCCTTAGTTTAAAAAAGAACTAGACGGCGCTTAGCTCCAAAATACACTTTTCCCCCCTCTACATTTCAAAAAAAATTTCGTCAAAATCGCTCCATAAATAAAAATGTTATGAGGGTGGCCCGCTTTCAAATGGGTCACTCTGTATATATACGTACCAATATTTCATTTTTTTGAAGCGAATTATTAATGCGCTTATAAAATTAACAAAATTATGACTTATAAGTTATAATACATATATCTAATGTGTTCTTATAATCTTGTGCCAAAAAAATACAAGGTGTATTTATCTCAAAAAATCAATTTTTCATATCTTTTTAAATTCATGTTCAGTTGATTTTTTCATTGAATATTCCGATTCCGTTGTAACATCAGTACATTTTGTTCCATTCTAAAATTTTAAAACCAAAAAAATAAATCGCAATAAAATCATTATTTTATTGCGACCACTCTGTACATGCCGATTGGGCATTTTTATGATCACTGGAATAAACATTTAACTCAAAATATATTTAAACCATTAATAATGCAATTATGTGAAACCATAACCAAATATCGTAAGTGGTAACCCAAAACAATGCGGTATTTATGGCAGGCATCGCTTGGTATCACTCATATCAAAAGTTGGCAAATTTTTTGAATATACGATAAATGAAAGGAATTAGAAAATGTTATGACAAACGTGTAGGTATTGTTTGTTTTTTTTTGTCAAACATGTGTTACCTATTCTACTATTCGAATTGCTTATTTAGTTGATAATTAATAGATTTGTCTCTTTTACATGTTATGACACTTTATGTTAACATGGGTTTCAGAGTAAATAAATATTTAATTAATTAAAAATCTGCAGCAACAAAAAACTGAACAAATACACACACACAGCCTGCTATTTTCTGCAATAATTTCTCATATTTCATCAGTTTGTATATTATCATGTATGACAAACAACCTATTATAATCAGCTTTCTACAACAGCATTGTCAAATTAAAAAAAATCAAAGGCACTAAATACATTGGCAAAACCTGCCCCTAACATATTTTAAAAATAACGTACATACATATAAATAACTGTTATGCTCATTCGAGCTATAGAGATTTTTATTAAGAAAAAAAATTTACTTACATAACTGTATGTCAGCCTTAAAACATGTACTTAAAAGAATGTGAATGGCATAAATAGAAAACAAGAATCCATCCTTTGTTAAGTCGTCATTGTAGCACACAATAATAAATTAATGGCTCTTCTAACAAAAGTAAAACAGCATAATATTAATACTACATTTTTTTTTTTTTGAAAACGTGAAAATTATTAATCAATAAAATATTCGTGGGTTTTTTATTTTATTATTAAATTTCCGTAGATATGTAGAATGTCAATAAGAAAAAAAAAACGAATTATTATAGAATTCTTTTGGAATTTACTACGTACAGTGGTAAAAAACATAATAATCGATACGGAAAACTCATAAAATTCAATTGGGTTTGGATTATCACATAAACAATTGGGCTCTTACGGTAATAATCCAATTAATTAAACTTACAAGAGTTGTTGTTTAATTGGAAAACAAGTTCTAATATTTTAATTATAAATAATGAAGGTATCCACAGGTATATACCTATAGATTCATGATTCATAACATTATGAGCAAACAACCTGAAGTGTTAACGTCATGGGTGTTTTCTCCTGGCAACATTGTTTAAAATCTGTCGAAGCCCCATATACAAATACGTAATATTATTAATAATATAAACAAAATGATCCATACCTTATTTTTAAAGCTATTGTTGAACCACTGATACATACATATGTCACAAATTTATCATTTGAGACGGGAACTTTCACAAATGCATTAAAAAATTGTAAATTAATTTCCATCTCTAAAAAAACAGAATCCCTAACTAGGTGATTGTAAGACAGACAACAGTATGTAAATTTGTATTTCGATCACTGTAATATCAGAATCAGAGCACTTAGATTAAGTGTTCCTCAAGGATCTTTTTCTTATGGAGCACATAACATATTTAGCACATTTCATTATGTGTGTGGATGATATATCTCTAATAATTTCTAATACTACATCGGATGGAATTAATCCAACAGAACTGAAAACAAATTTTCACGTCATTAAATAATTATTTTTTTCAACATCACTATCAGATTCCTAAGGCAACAGGCAACTCAGGTTATACGATTTCATAACAGACAAAAAAGATGTGACAATTTAAATATTAATCTCAGTAAGCTTAAATGCGATAAAACTGTCAAGTTTCTTGGAATTCACTTACAATTAGATTTAGATGAATGTCTTAATTGAAAATATCATCAAAAATATCTTCTTTGGCATATTAAATATTTATTTCGAAATCATAAACTATTTTCAAATTGATTCTCGTTTAAGTTGCCGTGCCTGTTTCTAGAACTATTCAACATTAACTTGGAGTTTTTATGTCTCATAATTTTGTATATAGATCTCTCTAAACATAAACATAACTTTGTTTTCTATAGTTACTATCATAATGTAAATACAAGACAGCAGAATAAGTTGTATGAACCACAAATTGTAAGACAAAGTACGACGGAAACAGTATTTAAAGCTTTGGTTTGTCAGAACTGTGCGTCGCAGACGACTGTAGCGTTAAACTTTATCGGTTTTAAAGGAGGGTGTTTTGTTAGATTTAGTGCTTATGATTGCATGCTGATAAGTGCAGACGAAAATATTTATTATTATTTTGGCAAACATTTTTTTTTCATGACAATGGCTGAACATTTTTTGCTGACAATACTTATTGAAAAATAACATGAAAAAGATCTTTTAAATTTGATTACTTGTCGTCGTCAAAATAAAAATGAAGATCGAATGAACAGACGTTTGGAAGGGACGGTATACAATGGGGGCAGTTTTCGTACGAGATCGATTAATTTCTCGTCTTTCTCTGGTGAAAACTTGGTTGCCATTTTAAAATTCGTTAAAAATAAATGCCTTTTTAGCACTGTACGCTGTCAGCTCAACTGAACGGCTGCGTTGAAATCAAATCGAATTTGATTTCAACTGAACCGACGACGCACATAATTTTCTGCCTATCGTGAGTCCACCTAAGCAGACTCTAACAAACCAGCTACCCATCTTCTTGTGTTCTTGATTCCAACTTAAGTCCGACGCGCACAACTGACTGCTTTGCGTCGCCTACAGCTCTAACAAACCATAGCTTAAGAGGCCGAATGAATTTTTAAAAGTGTTTTTATTCTTTAAAAGCATTTTAATTAAGTAGATGTTAGATTTAAGTTTATGTGACTATTTTTATACAATATTGTCATAAAAGAAAAATTATTAAATAAATAAATATAGCCCATACCTCTTAGGCAAAACAAAACATTTCATCTTTTGCAATTAATTTGTACAATTTCATGAATTTTCCATCAGTTCTGATTACCTATTCTCTATAGAATTGAATTCTTTATCATCTCTTACTATGAGCCAAACTAGAAAATGTTTGGGTTTGTTGTTTCTGAAGATATTGTTAAAAAACTGACTAGTCATTAAAGATTTCCCAAATATCAAAAAAATGTTATAGGTATTGTAAAACTTTACTTCTGGTCGCAAACTGGTATCTGTACTATGATATTTATGCAAATAAAACAAATATCTGAACGGCTATATTTTTATGCTGGTAGCACATCAATTAAACCGCGAACAAACTGTGGCGGCCTTGGTTTCACTTTCATCAAAGAATATGCAAGTAATATTTAATAGCGGCTACTGGCGATGCAAATTGCAGATGTACCGTGGATATAGGTGCATCGGACATTCTTACCCGACGCAAAAGGTCGTCCGTTCCATTCCCCCATAATACATATCAGGTTTGGCAGGTTCACAAAATCGTATGCACCTGGGTTACTGTCCGATTTCGTGGAAAATTTCATTACTCTAACATAATTTATTTTTGTAATGTGGATACCAGGAAACAACCATTACATGTATATACATAAATCCTATCGCAAATGAAAGATCATGAAATGCGCGAACAAATAAAAAATGTATAAACAAATATGAACCCGTTCTTCCTTTTATTGATACATTATGCAATTTGTATACAATAAAAATACACTCTTACATATTCATGTGACTAACTGCTGTAACAATGGTTACATTTAAGGTACTTTGACCTGAGCAGCTGATATGCCGTTCCAATTCTCTTAATTTCAATTAAGATATTTAATTAAACGGAAAGAAGTCAAGGATTTTTCACTAATATTCCGCCAAATAGAAATCACCTTGAAACATTGCTTTTCAATATTTCCTCCTTGGAATACCTATTTACAATTACCTACATTTTAAAGTTTTTTCCGATCAAATGTGTCCTAGAATTTCTGTGTTAATAAAATATGCAGTAAACCCGCCACTTCGAATCTATAATTACATTAATTGTTCAACAGTCACGGTCGTTTGTAAAAGTTTTCGTACGATATTTTAAGAAGGTTTAAAACGTATAAATTTGAATTCAAGGTAATATTTCAAGTGTTGGCCTAAATGTCCAACGAGTACGAATATAAACAGTTAAAATCTAATGATTAAGAAATCTGAAATAGATCATGAAGTGTTTCATCCAGTAATGGAATATTTGTTGATAATTCTTCAATTTTAATTGACAATTTTAACTATTTTTTTCTCGTAGAGAATGGGTAGCATTCCACAACTGTCTATCATAAAAGGACCTACAAGACAACTGACACCAAATCTATTGCATAAACTTTTCGAAAATGTTGCCACGGGACTTGCAGCAAACCGTATCGCTCTTATATTCAATGGTAAGTTGTTAATCGCGCAAGGAATTCTATCTGAATTCTCTAAATATTATTACTCTCTTTATATTTCCAGAAAATGGCCAACTGAGACAGCACACCTACGCCGAATTGGATAAGATAACAAACAAGATAGCTAAGACCATCCAGCAGTCAATTGTTTCCCACAGCCTACCACGAAACGCGGATGGAGACTACATTGTGGCAGTGAACATGCAACCCAGCGATCACCTTGTGATTACTCTTCTAGCAATCTGGAAAGCTGGGGCAGCCTATTTGCCTTTGGACAATGCATTTCCTGGGGCCCGAATAGAACACATAGTGAGGGAGGCGAAACCTGCTATTATCATTTATGATCAGGGTAATTTACGCAGCTTAGAAATGTGCAATATACGTATATTAGCGAATCCTTTAAAACTTTCAGATTCCGATTATTATATGAACACTTTCAAGATGTGTTTTGAAGAGCTTGTAAGCCAAAGTAACGATCAACCGATCGACGCCTTGAAGAAAGAAGAGAGAGTCCGACACATAAAGGACGATCTTGCCATAGTTTTGTATACTTCAGGAAGTACAGGAGTTCCAAAAGGTATGTAGGTGTATGTTAAATTAAGCCTTAGTCAAGGTTAAAACTGAAAATTATCTAGTAGTATGTTTCACTCGAAATTAATACAGAGGCATAGGTTACTTCAAAGGGATATAGAGAAAAAAAATTAGACGGTTGTTGGCACTCTATCAAACTATGACGTTACCACAATACCAGAACAAAAATACAAATTGGCCGATAAGGACAAAGTAGTGTCAGTGAAGGCCATGAAATAATCTGGCGCATAGTAGTATTCCATTTACGTTATTTAGATAAAATATTATCGCATTTCTTCTTAGGAGTTCGTCTACCACACAAAGTAATCCTGAATCGTCTCCACTGGCAGTTTAAAAGATTTCCGTACAGCGACACGGAAAAGGTGTGCGTTTTCAAAACTGCCCTCACCTTCGTAGACAGCGTTTCGGAGATCTGGGGACCCCTCATCAACGGATTGTCTCTTATCGTGGTACCCAAAGCGCTCACTAAGGATCCTGAGAAACTTATAGGTCTTTTAGACGAATACAAGGTAACAAATAATACATCGGTTGAGACCGTTCTCGCTAAAAAAAAAACGTGTACCTACACATACAGGGTGATTCAGAACTTATCAAAAAAAAAAATTCTGGATGTACAGGGAATACACAAATACAATTTTGTAAAGAAAAAATCAAAAAGGGCAGCTCGAAAATGGTTTAAAAAAATACACTTCTGCACGGCACTGGAAACTGGTCCACTTACTCACTTTCTACGAATTAACACAAATGATGTCTTGTTTCACCATAACACAAACGCTTCACCATAAATTAAAACAATATCCATCAACTCCGAGTACACGCAAACCATTTTTGACACTAACTACCCATTTTTGACACCAACTACTAAAAACGTATTATAAGAACCACAGATAATAGTTAAGTATCGCAACGACGATTGCAAAATCCGAATTCAGTATTCGGAGTCGATGAGGACACATGGCGAATGATGCTAGAGACTACAGTTGTCCAGCTATGTAGTGGTTGAATGTACTATAACTTCAATTTTTTTTTCTCGGAAACTATAAGGATTTTTCAAAATTTTTTTTTACGATATTGATTCCATTTCTCATCTATTCCCAATTTCTTTTTGGATAAGTTGTGAATCACCCTGTATAATTTGAAAGACTGCTACGTTACATTTGCTTCACAGCAAGAAAATTATGGGTCACTTTGTAGAGAGCGCATTAAATTTTCAAAGAAGTTTGTCCTGTTGAAAACGTATTAAGGCTGAAACAATCTCGGTATTGATAACGATGTTAAAATTAATGATCAAGTAAGAAGGGGATAATTAATTAAACAGCTTTCAGCTCCTGGAATAACGATAGCGTAAGCATTCCTTGTTGAAATAAAAATGATTGTGGAATCAATGTCAATAATTGAAATAAAAAGAATGTTTACAAAATCTATATAAATTGTAGGGGTTAAACATATAAATTAAATTCGCAATATAAGTCAAATTTAACGAACGTGAACATAAAATGGAAAAACATATGTTTTTTTTATTTAGATACATTATATTTTATCATTTTTTCCATCATTTGGAAAATCCTGAGATATTAAAATATAACACGTTCAGTGAAAAAATAAAAAATGATGGTAAAGCGCCAAGTGAAACATATCTTTGGCTATTAGGTAATGTAAGAAATATAATTTTCAGATTGAGCGGCTAGTATTGGTTCCATCGCTACTGAAATCACTACTG
Organism: Anoplophora glabripennis; assembly: GCF_000390285.2. Classification (NCBI taxonomy): domain Eukaryota; kingdom Metazoa; phylum Arthropoda; class Insecta; order Coleoptera; family Cerambycidae; genus Anoplophora; species Anoplophora glabripennis. Next base: position 258,313 of record NW_019417316.1, on the reverse strand, counting down.
ATATTTTTAGAGATACGGGTAAGTTACCTCCCTTCTATTTATTTACTGTAAAAATCTACTAACAAACGAAAAATCACAAGGTAGAATTCCAGAAAATGACGAAGCGAAATATCAAGGTACCCGTGACCGAAATAACCGATAAACAACATTAACTTTATCATAAATGCTATTTTCTTTTTTTCGGTTCGTCAATTTTTTTAAAGGAATGCACAGCATTTTAAGCGCTTTATTCTATGAACATTTATAAAGAATTTAGTCCTTACTTTGGTCAGACCTAAAAAAACGTTTTATATCTAAATAAGTAACATATTTATTATTACTGTTTTTTTTTCAAAATGAAATACTTCATTCTCTTGCTTTTTTTTTTAGAAGAATAAAATGGCACTTAGGAACCTTAAATTGTGGGTTTGCTCAGGAGAAACGTTGCCGGTTTCTCTGGCTGAAGAATTTTTCAAATATTTCCCCGAAAACCAGCACCTACTGTGTAACTTTTATGGGAGCACGGAAATTATGGGTGATGTTACCTTTCACGTCGTATCCGGTCTTCAGCAATTGAAACACCAAAGTAGAGTTCCGATCGGTGAGTTGCGAATTTTAAGAATGGATTTGATTTAATATAATAATAAATTATTATCACAATTTTCAAGTTGTACAAAAGTCAGGTTAATTAAGAAACATCGACATAATTTTGTGCACAGAATACTTATCGCAAATTGCACTGTTTACAACTCCTTTGAATTTATTTATATTTAGTTTTAATAATGGTTTTGTAAATCGAGTAAATTTTATAGAGTTGAACAGAACAGTATAACTAGAACAATCAGTTCGTGCGAGTTGGTGTAATTTGATGTTCGTGGTTATAGTTTTTTGTTGCAAGCACGTATGTATTAATACTATTACCACATTAAGATTTCTCACATCAAAAAACCGCCGGTTACCAAATTTTGTGCGAAAAATGTATCTTTCGTAAAAATTATTTAAGAAAATCGAAAATAAAATTTTAATTTCAACGCCCTGTATCTCAGAAACGAAGCATTTCCGGACAAAGGTTTACATAAACTTTTTTTCTTAGAATTAACTCAGGAATACCCCCCTTAAATATTTTAAACTGCTTAGGTTACACCCATTTTGAAGATAATCGATCTACTTTGATATTTTTTATTTCTATAATCACTGAATTGCAAAATTAAAATCTATTAATATATAACCAATTTGAGACGTTATCAAACGTTTTAATTGTAGGTAACTTTAATAAAAATTTTACCGATTTCTTAGACAAAAAATGCACTTGGAGGTTTTTCGGGTACATCTAAAGTCTAACGAGAGTTTCTGTAGATTCGCTAGTGACTAAAGTAGTAAGCCTTTAGATTTGACAACGTTGCACTTGGCTGGCTCGCTCGCGTTCGATCATTCTGTTTGCTTGGACACCTGCAAATTTTAAATAATACGCTATACGTCGAGACCACGGCGTTGCCGCTATAACGCATAATGGAGGATAAGTTAGTCAACGACAGCAGTTTGAAGGAGAATTATTATAAATTATGTATCTTACAAGTACCTAATCGATTTCTACGAGCTGTCATACGGTTCCTTAGATATCGGTTTCCTATTTATACATGTTGCTGTAAAAACTGTTTGTCAATTGCTGCGCATTCTAAGTGGCAAAACCAAAAGAATCTGCACTCATAAGACTGTACTAAATCGTGAAAAAATATTTTATTATATCTCGCCTCTTAGGTATCCAAACTAGTCATAATTTTGTTTGAGGATTTTCTTCATATTAATAACCCACTAAACACGAAACGTAAATGAAACGTTGCAAATGAGATGTTTTACTAAACATTTGAAACATTAACTAGAAACGTTTCTGTTTCATTACAGAAATGTAGCACTTGAAAACTTATTTAGTGAAACATAGCCGAAACGTTACAATTGAAGAGAGTTTGAAACATTACTCGAAACATTCCCTTTCGATCTCGGAAACATAACAGACGAACAACCCTTTGCTATTTTTGCTTATCTTATGGAACATTCGGCATTAGTTAAATTTTGCTCTCAATCCCCAATCCTTCTCAAGCGTTAGTTCATTTGCCTTTGTTATATAAAGACATAATTAGAAAAAAAAATGTGGTAGCATATTTATAACACAAGTCTAGAAAAAATGTATGTTCGTGACTTGCGTAGACTGCGCGTAACAGCCCGAGTTTATTTGTTTCCCGTGTGTCGTTTCAATTCGTATTATGTTAGGTTAGGTTTGCGGTTTGTCAGTTTGCTTGGTTTCGTTGTTATTCATCTTTACTTTGACGCTATTTTATGTGATAATTTGTAGTGTGTGCAGTTGTGGTTATTGTAAGGTGCATATAAAATAATGAATATTGATGCAAAATGTTTAAAACGATATGTGTAGAGATTTCCAATTTTGCGTCACATCTACCTAAATATAGTTATACCCACTACCTATTACAGACAAGAGGACAAGGGACAAGAACTAAGAAAATGGAACAACAACTATACGTTTCGATATAATTTGAAGAGCAACTACTTAGTCAGTGAGAACTATTTGAAATATGGATGAATCAAGTGAAATAGACGTCATTTATTTTATATTTTGTACAAATGTTTATATTTGTTTATGTGTATAGGCATGCTTAAATAAAAGAGTTTAGGTATACCTACAGATATTTACTTTGTCAAGATATCATTTTGTATCCTTATTTCTGCTGTATAATTTATTATTATTAAAAGGATATATGTAATATTGACCATGCGTAGAAGAAATTATAACTTTATATTATTTTTCAGTAATGTTATTTGTTTTTCATGTACCTACCATTTTAAGATTCATAATCATAACTAACTTTTTCTAATTATCAGTTCGTCATTGTTACCATATTCATGAAGGTCTCAACATTAGAAAATTTCCATTTCAGAAGCGTATTTGAACTATATAAAATGTGTAGCTTTTTTTTAATGCTTCTGATATTGTTTTGTGATATTTTTATTTGTACGATGAATGGCAAAATTCATAATCCATATTAGAAACTTTTTTCAGTGGCTTCTCAAAAAGAAAGAAATTCTTAGTAAAAGTTGCCGCATCCCCAAACTAGAAGAGCATATTTATTTTTTTTAATATACAATGTAACTTTTTTTAGTTCGAATTAAGTCATTCACAATACAAATAAAAATATCACAAAGGAGTATTAGAGATATTTAAAAAAATACTCACACTATTTATACTATTTCAAAAACGCTTTTGAAATGAAAATGATCTAAAGTTGAGAGCATTATGAGAACAATATGGTAATAAAATTATTATGTTACTCAAACATTTCTGAAAATATACTGAAACGTAAAACAAAAATATCGAGGGCATAAATGGAACATAAAAAGAATGTTACTGAAACCAATTTTTTGAAACGTTTCATTGGAAACGTATTTTGGGGAGGACATCTTGGGCTTCTAGAACGTTACCAGAACGTTGCATGGGTTTTTTATGAAACGTTTCAAGAAAAATGGAAACGTTTCTGAAACATGTCAGAAACTGAAAAATGTTTAGTGGGAAGCTTATATTAAATTTTTTATGAATATTTGTTTGTCAGTTCCAAATCAGATAAACCTCCTTAACAGGATGGTAAAATTCATCTAAAAGGATCAAAGTACCTAAGCTGACTACTTTAAAATGTGAAACGTAAGAATATATTTTAATTCTGAACCACTTTTCTTAATGATTTTTTAAATATTATGCGAAAAAGGTATTTAATTTTTCATAAATAAAAATATCCTATGGATTTTAACATGAACAAATTCGTTACCCAAAATGTCAAATTTGTGTTAAACAATTTACTCTTCGCACGATCTGGGACATGACAACCTTTACATTTAAATGTTGGAAAAGAGTTTTTAATTACCGTGTTCAAAGAAGAAATCTATTGTTAGGTACCATACCTATTTATATTTCTAATCATTTATTGATATGAGGCGATCCCTATATGTTGGCCTGCTTGAAATTTCTACTCTTTGTACATCTGAACACAAGCATAATTTTTTAATAAGAAAGCATATTTTTCATAAAATAAAAATATGTAGTTTACTCTCCGAAATTTTGATGACAGCAGCGAAATACCCTAAGCTGTTTAAATATTTGTTTTTTCCACAGTTGCGCTAAATTTTCGACATTACTAGTGCTATTAAATGCAACTCCATTCCATCATTCCACTAAAATTGAATTATTTCCTTCCCAGGCCTCCCCGTGGACAACACGATTATCTACCTTTTGGACGGTGAGTTCCGGCCTGCCAAAGCTGGAGTTGTGGGCGAGCTCTTCGTCTCTGGACTCAATTTGGCCGCCGGTTATGTCAACGGCAGAGACCCCGAAAAATTCTTAGACAACCCCCTAGCCATCGATCCTACTTACGCCAAACTCTATAGGACCGGAGACTTCGCGCGCGTGGAGAAAGGAGTCCTGGTATACGAAGGACGCACCGATTCCCAAGTGAAGGTACGCGGCCACAGGGTGGACTTGGCCGAGGTCGAGAAGGCGGTAAACTCTCTGGAAGAGGCGAGTTAAAGTTCCTTTTTTTAATTTTAATTTTTAATATAATAGGATTAGGACGTTCGCGGCGAGCATTTTGAACATCTCCTACATCGACAGTAATGTTTTTTTTGCTTTTTTATATATTAATAAATAAACAGTATTACTTATTAGTTTTTGAGTATGTGTTATAGCGAATTTTTGTAATCAAATAATTTTCTAATGTTAATTTTTGCAATAAATCTAAAAACACTTAATATTTCCGAAACAGTTGAGGATAGGTAGGTATAGGACATTGTACATGAAATATGTCTGGAATTTTCTGAAGAATCCCAAAATTGAATAATATTCAGGGTGTTGCATTTAAAAAAAAGAAGGTTGGTATTGACCACTGTTACATGACACAGCCTGTATAAAAAAATTTTGCTGAAAAAAATGCGCAACTAAAAATACTAATCGACGTGTCCGAGCGTTTTTTCGAACACGCCCCCATTTATTTATTATCGAATTTATTCCATTTGGCTGATACACACTGGTTAACATACATGAATAAACAATCAATATCCCCCGATCGACGTATGAATCTACAGTGGATTTACCGGGCGTATAAATGTCGAAAAAACCGTCGTTTACAAGCGGCCTTATCGATTGATATCGTTTTATTATAGTTCATTTAAAGGAAAAAAATAAACTTAAACAAAAAAGTTTTAGTTAAAAATGTAGTCAGCGCGCGAGTAAACTAACTTTTCTTCAATGTGCCGTGTTTCATTTATGTGAATAATTATACGAAAAATTTAAAAGTTTGAGTATTATGTAATATCTTTAATCCTAGCTGGTCAATCCTTTCTAAATTGTTACATAAAACGTATTCCTACACAAATTAGTCTTGCCTAAATTTGAGCAGTTTCTCCAATGGAGAGAAGTACTTAGCTACAGCAACGTTAAACAGGGTCACCCTGTAGACATTTATTAAAAGAATATTCTTGTAGTCTTTAATTTGCGATAATTCGCACACAGCCTCCTGCATCTACAAGCCATGAAATAACAAAGGCAACACCGCATTATGTTAGACCCGTACGTAAGTTGGATCGTTTCGCGTTGAAAACAAAGATCGGCGACCTAGAGTACTGTGTTACTGACTGTTTTATTAAAATGTAAAATATGAAACTATGTACGTATATGTAAATTAGCCAGCAAATTAGAGTTGAGATCTGCTTGATCAATTAAATATTACAATATTTTTCGCATTCTAACATCTGTCCAAAAAAAGTAATATCCAATTGTTCACAAAACCAGCGAGAAGGTGCAAAGTTATAGTCATTTTATGATAAATGTTAAATATCATATTATCACCGACTAGAACATAATATTTGAAATGTGTAGGGGTATACCAATACCCCAAAAAAATATAATTAAACATGTAATTTAGCTAGGTGGGGAAAGGAAAGTAGGGAAGGGAATAAAAGGTTCAGGAATGTAATTCAAATTACAGTAAGACCCCGCTTAACGCTGTTTCGTTTAGCGCTGATTCGGTTTAGCGCTCTTTTATTTCAACCCGGGGATTCCCCAAAATTGCTCGCAGCACTACGGGGATTCCCGGAAATTGTGCGCAGCGCTAGGTTTCCAAATATGTACATAACCTATCCGAAACAGTGTAGTTGTGTTTCTTGTTTGGTGCGGTGCTGTCCGGACGCATTTTTATTAGTTGATATAACTATAACTGAAATTATGGACCAATTTGTTGAAAATGATCCAAATTTTGACAGGAGTTCAAAAGCAAGACGGTGTGTTATAGATGCTTTATCCACTTATCAACAACTTCTAAGAGAACACAAAAGGAAAACGCAAACTACATTAGATGCCTTCTTGACAAAAAGGCAGAAAATTGGAAACAGAATAGACTGAATGATCTGACTGACTTGGAATTTTATTTGCTTTTATAAGTAATATTCGTTTATATTGTTTTTATTTTTGTAAGAAATAAATGTTTGGTTTTATTTTTTTAAAAAAACATAATTATTAAATTTAATACCAAACCAATTTTCTATCCATCTTTCCCTAACTCCATTATTTACATGTTAAGATAGCCTCGTTTAACGCTGTTTCGCATTACGCTCTACTTTGATGGAACGTATCCTACGCGTTAAGCGGGGTCTTACTGTAAAATACAAAGCGGTTACAATACACCAAACCGAAATAGAGTAAACCTAATGACTGATAAAATTTATTGTATGTATCTTTTTTTGAAGCTTTCAATCTACTTTGTTCCACGCCTCGGTTATTCTAAGTTTTTACATAATTAATAATATATTGACAAATATGGAACTTATTTTTCGTACAAGGATATTTATATTGTTTCCACATATACAGGTATTTAAAAATTCCAAATAAGAATTTTCTGTTGTTAAACTCTGTGCAGTCAGACTAATAAGTAATTCTTTTTAATTTTCGATTTCAAAAAATTATTTCACACTTACTGTAATTAATTAATTATGTTCTCTAAAACTGTATACAGATGGAAAAATCACTGTCACATCATTTGTTGGTACTGATAGACCATCACGTTGCAAACAATGAAAATAATTATTTGCAATGATATTTCCTTTACTTTGGACAATACTGAATCATTATTTTGTTATACAAGATAATTTCTTCGCCAATACACAAGAAAAGAATGCATCTCGACCAGAAATATAAATCTTGATTGCACCGTCTACATCACATTCAGACAACAATAAACAAAATATTTCTGAAAATTTCTCAATATGAATACTTACATATTGTTATTTTGATTTAGTTTTTGATTATCGTCTAATATGTCATCATTTTCGAAAATTCCAAAGTGCAATTTTAAATCATTAAATGAAATTTCTCTGTTTGGCTTACAATTAGCTATAATTTTTTAAGAAATATGTTTTAATCTAATAGTACTTCATCAAAAGATACATACACACATAATTGTCTATAAATTCCAAATCTTTTTTTTTCCAATTTTTTCCAATTTTCCAGGAAGAATATAAGAAATAGAGAATTTTGCAAAGCAAGTTTTCCACTAAAGCTTCCGTATCGATTAATTTGATATTATTGATTCTCACGTCTACTTTCAGGATCAGTTCGAACCAAGGTTCGTACAGATTTCTTTGTTGATATTTCGGCAAATTTGAAAAAAAAATTGATGGGACAGCGTTATTTAGTGCACAAAGGAACGATTTCAAATATCCCATCCGATTTAAATAGTTTTTCAGTTTTTATTACCTCATTAGAATGAAAATGCAACTCACATAGGTATACTCCAGAATATTTGGTAGATGTCCAGTTGTCCGCTTTCCCTAGGAATTGCTCTAAGCCACTTTTTATTTAATTTGTCACTTTTAGAAAATGGCAAGTTACTTTTTGCACCTTCATTATTTATACACGAGTAATAATTTGACTTACATCCCGCGATAGAACACTTTCGCGCCATAGTTATGTAATTGTAGGTTAGAATTAAGAAATTAGGAACTGTAAATTATACTAAACGACTAATTTAATGTAGTTAATTTAACACGACCGATAACACAATAAAACAACTGTTTTTAGTTAATAATGCACATTTGCATAACTATTAACTAAATAAGCACTAGCCTTAACAGGCGACTGTCAAAAACGCCTAGAATAGAACAGTTACAGTAGAAATGTCATTTAAATTTTAGAGATGTAGGATTGGATGTCGGAGGCTGGGAGTGGGGATCAGCCTACGACACGACACGACCATGTTGCCACTTCTTCTTTCTTCTACTTATTTCGCGGTTTGTAGATGTAGGTGTAGGAGGCACTGGCACAGCTTAATAATAAACTGTGGTTGTAGTTTATACATACATAGGTACTAAGTTTTTTTACATACTTGTTCTTATCTATATCTTTACATTCACTCATTTTAAATATCTATATGATTCACGCAAATTGATATATTCATCGAGTAAATTCTATGAAAGCCTTAAACACTGTGTATTCTATTAAACTGAAGTGAATTCTTAAAAAATTAGGTATATGAGTTCTGCAGTCAGTGTACTGCACACGATATTTTTTAATGATCACCCCCGCGTTAGATCACTAACTAAATAAGTAAGTAATGATGTGTATTTTTTTAGGTGGACAAGGGAATCGTTCTCTGCTACAAACCAGGCGAATTGAACCAAACCCTCTTAGCTTTTGTGACGTCCCAGTCGCTCATGAGTGAACAACAAATAGAGGCAGCTCTCAAAGAAAAACTAACAAATTATATGGTTCCGCAGGTCATACTCATCGAAAACATTCCTTTGCTTGTCAATGGGAAAATAGACAGACAAACTTTGCTAAAAAGTTACGAAAGTACAAATAACAACGGTGAGTTTGTAACAGTCAAAACTCAACAAAGAAATGATTATCATTAATTTATTTATTTAGATGATTGCAGTCCTGAAGTGGAAATCAACTTTCAAGGAGTTAACTGTGACCAAATGGAAGCAGCGAAAATACTTTTTGAAACGGTAGCTTCAGTTTTAAATAGAGCCGCTAGAGCTGCCATATCTATTAACGCTAACTTTTACGAGATAGGCGGAAATTCTCTCAACTCAATCTACACCATTTCCAGATTATGTGACAGTGGATACCACATAAGTAAGTGAAAAATGACAAACTTGGCATTTCTATCTGGAAATATAAAATTTAGTGTGATGAGGAATCATTGTGATATCTTTTTGAATTTTAGATATTGGGGACTTTATTGCCGCTATGGATTTAGGTGAAATATTGCTACGAATGACGTCCGATACAAAAATTAAAACGCAACCCCCCAGCTTTTCTTCTGAACTCCTGCAGCCTGGATATAAAGACATTGTGTTGGAGTAAGTGTACACACTTTATTCCAATAAGAGTTTATTTAAAATTATGGTTCTTTCTTGCAGCATGATCACAACAAGCTTCTATCAAAAGGCGGACCTTGAACAATGGATCATCTCCTATATTTCCGAATCGGATTACAAGGAACTTGTAGATGCCCTATGGGAGCCGTTGTTGGATAAGAATCTGAGTTTCATCATAAAATCGGAGACGGGAAAAATCGTGGGGGTCGCACTAAATTTCGACGCACACGACGAACCAGAAGTAGAGATAAAATCAAAGTTGACTGTGATATTTGAATTTTTGGAAAGCATAGAAGGCCCCGTCAGGTAGGTCGATATTTTAAACCTTTTTTTAGGCTTCACCCACAGTCTCCTACAACTACTGTTGTAGGAGGCTGTGCTTCACCCATATGAGTATTACTCGTATGGCTTTACCTTTTATTTGTAATAATTTTCCGCAGGGATGGTCGGTTACCTTCAGGGAAAGGTCAAGTGCTACACTCTTTCATGATGGCCACACATTCATCCCTCTCTCCCAAAGAAAATGTAGCCGTGATGCAATTCATGGAAGACGAAGTGTTAAATCTTGCGAGAAGCAGGAATTTCGCTGGGATATTTACCACAAATACGAGTCCTCTTACCCAGGTATGTAAAAATACCAGCGACTTCAATTGTGACAAAAAAAATCGACCAATTATTTTCAATTAGCAATTTTTTCAAATTTGAAAAGCGAAGTGTGAATTAGAAGTATTTGCTTATTTTTCAGCAACTAGGGACAGACGTGTACAAATACCAAACGATGCTGGACTATCAAGTTAATGAATATGTAGCCAGTGACAACACAAAACCTTTCGGCTTAGCACCTGATGACCAAAGAGCCATAGTACAATGGAAACCTATCGGATAATTCTCTTCAGCATCACAAAAATGTATACGGTTTATTTATTTATTTATACGTACATATATTTTGTTTATTCATATTTAGATAATATACTGGATGTAATATATTTTTAGTACATCTCTTCTGTATGCAATTATCTACCAATTATTGTATTACTATAAACATTGTTTTAAATGTTACTATGTATAAATATACATTTTAATTTATTTTGTGTTTTTTTGCTTTCAATTAATTCATCAATCATTCAATAACTCATTCATCAATTTATTACGCAGTGCACGAAATCATTGAGCTCGAGTTCTAGGTACGTTTTTTGAACGTGAATCTGTAGGAGAAGAGGTAACTCTAAAACTTGTGTTGAATGCTGTTTCATGTTGGAAAATAAGGCAGATTATTTATGAAAATTTAATGTTGATAAAAGAAATTTAAAGGGACTTCCTTTATTTTTACTTAATATATCAGATTCTTCCTCAGAAACAAATTTCTCCACAGACAAACTATTGACTGATGTTGAAATTAACTTTTCTGAATTGATTTAAATTATTTCTTCATTTCTCATATTTTTTATGATAAATTGCCAAACAATTCCAAAATAATTTGGAATTGAATTTTACATTTCAAATAAAACCTACTTTCCCTAACCTCTAGCTAAAAATCTATATTAATCTTAATGAATTTTAATTCTTATCTACGAAACTGTACAAGTCTAGTCATTTTTTTTGTTGTTGTTTCTTTTCAATCTTTGAGTCACCCGGTATCTTTATTCGACTTGTACTTATTTGCGACGCCCGGTATCTAGATTCTTTTCTATATCTATATAGTGCTGGTAACGCGACGACCAAATTTTCTTGTAGACGTGTTGTTAATTGCCTAACTTCTTTGCAACTTCAAGTTCTATGTGTATTTTGGATTCTGGCAGTTAAATAGAGATAAAGTTTTTTTTTGTGAACTTACTGGATTAATTTGAGCTTGCAGCGGGTACAACTTTGTTTATTATTTTTGTACTTGACTCACTTCGGTTTTATAGCCTTACTAGGTTGGCGTAATTGTTTTTACAATTTTGTCAACTTTTCTTTTTGTTTTAGAATGACGGTTGCCCTTACATGGCTTAAAACAGGTTGACTATGGGAATTTCTGGCAGTTCTAAAATAGATTTATGCTAAATAAATGATTGTTAGATTTTTTTGCTCTAGAATTCACGTTCAGAATGCACGTAATTCGTGTCAGTGAATTACTGGTTGCCTTTATAGGGAGAAATAAATATTGATAATTTTATTTAAAAAAATAGCCTCTTACTTCTGAGGAGTAATGTTTTTTAATGAGTTTATAATCCAAAGTATGTTATAGCTACTATATCACTCTTAAAACACTTACTAAATCAGTATTTACTAAGTCAGTAATTTAATATTTTAACTAAACCTGAATTACCTAAAGGATTAGTAATTAGTACTAATACTAATAGCAATATTAATTAAGTGTAAAAATGTGAATTTTGAAATTTAATATTTATTTTTAATTTTTGTAGTTTAATTAAAAATGGAAAATTGATGAAAATAAATATCCGTGTTTAGGAAAACAAAAAACCTAAAATTTATTTTCCCTGAAGAGGCTACATATGCAAAAGTTACTTGATACTACTTTCCTTACTTGAAATTTTACTGGATTAGTGACTAAAGCTACACCTACATTAGAAATGATATTTGTTTTATTTATTAAATTGAATTTATGAATACTAAGACTTGTTTAACAATATAAATAACAACCATTATTAGTAAATATGCATATAGATATTTACTTACTCATAAAATAAATATATAAAACTTATTACAATAAAAGTTGTGACCTTAATCACTATTATATACAAAGGCAACTGTGGCTCCCTCTTCATCTAGTTTCACGGCTTGTCTACCGCCATTAGAAATTACGCTCAGCAAGCAACTCTCTTTTCGCCTTCGACTCGTTTGCTTTGCCGGCTCTAGTCACGTGCATTTTTATAATTATCTAAGAACATCTCATAGATAAAATGGCAGATGAATATTTTTTCGGTAAGTAAACCTTTAATAAAGTTTATTTTATTCGTATCCACTTTTATTTTCGCGATATCTTTCTTATTTACACTCTGAGCTGTTGGTAAATACTTGGTGGCGAAGCCGGTATTTGCGCGCCATTGTGGCTGTGGATTGTTTACAAGATTTTCTTTATTGTTTGCAGCTCTTACCCTTAAAGGAAAAAGTAGCGAGGTCTGGGATCCCGAAGCAAAAGGGGCTGAAGACTACCAAGGGGGCCACAAATTAATTATCAAACAAGCGTTACTAGGACCAGAAGCCACCGAAGGTCTGTATTATTTTTTTATTCGATGTCCTCCAAATTTCCAGACGCTCTTCTAACAACTTACATGAGCTTTTACTTGAGAATTTTCAAATCAAAACTTGAGCTTTGTTTCACAGGATTTCTAACCTCAAAAACCGCCCATCATTTTGATGGCCATGACTAATTGAAATTATAACGCAATTCACATATTATTTTTCAACTTGATGAAAAGTTCGCTTTTAAAATATGTATTTTTAGGTGAAGTAAATGTAGTACAGGTGGAAGCTATGACATGGAAAGATTCTGTAAAAATACCCGTGGCCACATTGAAGGCTGGAGGACCAAACAATCAAGTATTGTTAGATCTCTCATTCCCAGATCCTCCCGTGACGTTCTCACTTGTTCAAGGCAACGGACCAGTTCACATCATCGGACATCATTTAATCGGGAGTCCGATGGAGGAATTTGATGAAATGGACGAGTTGGAAGAGGAGATGATAGATGATGAGGAGGGAGAAGAAGGAGCTGTAAGTACAGTTTTAATTCATTCAGTTTAACGTACATATGTATGGGGAATATTTTCTTGCACTTTTTATTAGCGGCCTATGGAAATTTATTATTTCAATCGGGATTGGGAAAGTGCCGACAAACAAAGTTTTTTGGATGCTTTTTTACTTTAGTCCTTATATTTTGTGTATATTAAGGAGTACATATCGTTTTTGTGTTGTCATAATTGTGTGATTTTTTATTTTATTTGATTTTGAATTTGACAATAACAAATTTTATGTTTGTTACATTTTGAATAAAGCTATTTAATATTATTTGTAAATACTTGGCATATTTTGCACTTAACAGTAATGCTTTGCTTAGTAATCATAATTTTCTTAAAATGTACATTATGTATATACATTTTTTTCGCTAGCAAAGTTAAATTAATTGACTTGTATACCTACATTACAAATGTATTGGCCCCTCACTAAGGAAAAAAGAAGGGTTTTAGGTCCTAATATACCAGAGGAATTTTTCTAAAACTAATTAAAAAATTACTTGCACTTTTAACAAGTCATCGAGCTCAAACCTTTCTTCAGTCGTGATTTTCTTACAATAAAAAAGAAAAATGTTAACTTACGTTTTCTTTCCTTCTGTTCTTGAAAAAAATGATAAGTTATGTTTATGAACAGTGGATCTAAAATATTTGTGCAGGGTCGTTTTGTAAAAATGTTAAATACGTCTGAGACGCCATCGCCTTCGAAGAAATCGGAAAAGTAAAATATGACTAATTTTTTATTTTTGTTATGGAATACCCTGTATATTTTTAGATATTTTTTTGGTAAGTGTTCTCAAGATTATAGTTGTAGGATGCTCGAGAATTAATATAATATTTTTTAACATTCTTCTGAAAATACCAAATATTTCAAGTTTCTCAAAAATGCACTTAATTGCTTAATATTTTTCAATATTAAAAAAATTAGTTATTTAAAAAAGTAGTTATTAAAGTGTGTCACTACCTGCATAGTATAATAAAAAAAATACTACATTTTTGCTCAATGCCCAATAAACTATCGCCGATATATCGAGATATCTGACTGAAAGGGTTAAAAACTATATTGAAATGATCTTTCAGATCACGATCAGTACAATCGATTTTTCACAATCATTTTATCGTAAAATAAAAATCATAGCGGTTGCCGTCTGCATTTGCGTGACCTGATGTGCACTACGGGGAGGTTGCTATAGATCGGACTTAGCACATCATGGGATTCATCTGTGTACTTGATATTATTTCGAAGCCGCTCGTAGCCTAAAAACCAAAGTTCAGGCAATACGAGTGCATGTGCCTAAAGTCCAGTCACCAGATCAACATGTGCAATAACATCTTATTCCGTTCATTTGTATGCTCATCAACAAACTCTTTATCATTTATCCTCGCGATTTTATCGTCATCTAGTTGTTTCTGGCTTAAAGTTCGGCAAGTCGCCGCAGCATGCATAAAATATTTTGTTGCCTTTAGTGGCTCGAAACAAATACTGCATATTTGAAATAAAATGTTACTTTATGCATAAAAGTATTAATAGATAAGATTAAAATTTTTTTACATTATTTCACCAAAAGGTACTTTTGAATCAATCGATTAATCAAAAGTATTAAATGAAGTTTCTCGTATTTTTGTAAAGGTATTGGTGGATAAATGTTTTTTAAAAAAGTAAACATTAGTTTAATCCTATTTCAAGATTACATGTTGGTTTTATGCATAAAGTAACATTTTATTTCGAAGACCCAGCATTCGCTTCCAGCCACTAAAAGCAACGTAATATTTTATGCATGCTGCGGCGACTTGCTGAACTTTAAGCCAGAAACAACTAGATGACGATAAAATCGCAAGGAAAAATGATAGAGTTTATTGATGAGCATACAAATGAACGGAATAAGATGTTATTGCACATGTTGATCTGGTGACTGGACTTTAGGCACATGCACTCGTATTGCCTGCATTTTNTGCTGAACTTTAAGCCAGAAACAACTAGATGACGATAAAATCGCAAGGAAAAATGATAGAGTTTATTGATGAGCATACAAATGAACGGAATAAGATGTTATTGCACATGTTGATCTGGTGACTGGACTTTAGGCACATGCACTCGTATTGCCTGCATTTTTGCTACGAGCGGCTTCGAAATAATATCAAGTACTTTGATGAATCCCATGATGTACTAAGACCGATCTAGCAACCTCCCCGTGGTGCACATCCGGTCACGCTAATGCAGACGGCAATCGCTATGATTTTTATTGTACGATAATGATTGTGAAAAATCGATTGTACTGATTGTGATCTGAAAGATCATTTCAATATCGTTTTTAACCCTTTCAGTCAGATATCTCGATATATCGGCGATAGTTTATTGGGCATTGAGCAAAAATGTAGTATTTTTTTACTATACTATGCAGGTAGCGAAATCTAAAGCATTGTAGCTTCAGCGAAATGCAACTTTTACCCATGAATTTTTAGGGCTTGACGCCCATTGACGCTATTAATCTACCACTCAAAAGCTACAAAACCCACTTGGTTTCAAGCGAAAACCAATTTACATAAGGATTCTGGCGGGGTCGTTTGCAAAAAAAATTAAAATAGCTGACCCTGTGATAGGGTGTTCCAATTAAAACTACGCACCTGGAAAAATTGGAATTAAAAAAAAAAAACAAAAAAAGCCTGACACGTTGATTTCCTTTTCAAGGGGGACACGTGATGGCGTAAGTTTTGGTATCTTGGAAGCTATCCCTTAGACAAAAGCGTAAAATACCTCTAAACTTTAAATGAGACCCTATGTTGAGTGACACCTCATTTTAAAGGTTTTTTAGTTCTGTTCGCGACGACATACGACTTTTTAAATATTGGTTTAGATACGACAATAAAATCATAACTTAAAGAATAAGACAAGATATTAATGAATGAATATTATTAATATTATATTATATATTATTTTATTAAGTGTTCAAATTGGTTTCCCTCCGCTTCCCTGCAATTATAAAATCTTTGCTCCAGTTCTGAACTAATCAGTTCAACATTTTTACTTTAAACGAGACAATATTGTCTCGTTTTATCTTGTCTAGACAATATTCCGTAAAATTATCACAGAATCGACAATTCCAGTTCGTGTTCAGTTTAAACAATTGCTGGAAAAGTGAAAATAATTAGTTTATTCTACAAGAATACTGACTGCTTGGCAGGCAGAACAAATTTTTAATGACGCAAAGTTTAATTGAGTGATCTCCCAGATCGCCAGATCTAACGCCCTTAGACTTTTTTCTATGAGAGCACTTAAAGTTGAAAATTTATGCAACATGATCGAATCGGCTTTGACAGCGAGTTGTTCAAGAATGTTCTCAGATAACACCCAAAATGCTTCGAAATGTTCTTTTGGAAATGGTGCAAAGGTTTTAAGTGATGATTTTATCGTTATGTCCAAACTAAAATTTAAAGTCGTATGTCATCGTGAGACAGAATTGAAATAGCTTTAAAATGAGGTGTCACTCAACTCGGGGTGCCATTTAAAGTTTAGGGGCATTTTACGCCCCTGCCTAATGGTATCTTCCAATACACCAAAACTTACGCCATCACGTGTCCCCCTTGAAAAGAATATCGAAGTTTATAAGTTTTTTTTTTTTTTAATTCCGATATTTTCCAGGTGGGAAGTTTTGATTGAATCACACAATTCCGGCTGCAATATTTTTTTTTTGTAAATTTTTACTTGCATTATTTTGTAATTTGCGTACATAGGACCAATACGTTTGAAACGTATAGTAATAATTAAAAGGCACTGTAGGGACCAAAAATTATATTTAACGTTCCAACTATTTTTGATTACATCATTTTACGAAATTATGTATTTGTTATCTATTCAAAAACAAGACAAAAAAAACACCAAAAAACTTCATGAAAAATTGTATCTCGTGTCCGACATTTTATTTTCCTGCGTGAGAAATCTAAGATTTGGTAGAAAATGATGCCGTTTCATTCCGTACATTTAAGTAAGACCAGTACTTTATTTTTGTTTTCAATTGGCAAAACAGAATCCTATTCTCATTTGGTATTTTTCGTAAAACATTTTTTTTCTTTCAAAATTTTATTAATTAGGATGTCCATATACCCGAGAAATTGAATTTTCGGTAAGGAAATGGGTGATGTCTCGAGGAATTTCTATGGACATCCTACTTGGTACAGTTTGGCTGATTTATTGACGAGATTCCCGTTTTTAGGAGGAGGGAAGTGATAGAAAACGAAAAATTTCAAATGGAAATTCAAAGGTGTGCAAATAAAATAACGGGACGCCGTTATACCATTTTTGTAATGTTAATTATTTCCGTTTACAGGAAGAAGAGGAGGAGGAAGACGAACCCAAAACCAAAAAAGCTAAAACAACAAATAGCACCAAGGGCAAAACTCCGGTCAAAAACAACGCCAAGGCCAAAAAGTAAACGATAATCCTCTTGTGTTTTATTCAGTAAGTTAATTTCTTTTTAATGTCACGCTGGAATTGGACTCGGTTTATGTAAGGATCCGCGAGGACAATTCCGGCGATTAACTATGTTGCCCCATCAGCGTATTTGTGAAGTTCTTTTAATTCCAAATGTAACTTTTACGTCAACTTAATTCTTAAGCGACACTTTAGGTATTTATTGGAAATTCAGTTGTTGTAAATATACAATCTCATTAAAATAGTTTTTTTCTAATAGTGACGTGTTTTATTTGTCCGTTATTCCGTCGGCATGAACGAGAAATATCCGAGAAATATGACGGCTACGAATTTAACAGCATATCGGACTTTTTGCACCTGGTGCGCGCTCTAAATGCTTTCGTGCTTTATTATTCGAGTTCATATTTTCCTTCTTTATTTTTCGAGTTTAATATTTTTGTTATTTCTATTGAATATATTCGTTCTTTTTCAAGAAATTGAAAACGGAAATTTAGCAACCAAAAAAAAAACAATACTGACGTGGAATAATTTAAGTGAATATTATTATTAGAGGTATAAAATGATTTGTATTGCAAAAAAAAGTAGTGCAATATTTTTTTGAAATTTTCCTGAAATCAGATCGGAAATATTTCAACTGATTCTTGCAATACAGGGTGTTTCGCATAAGAACCAACACGGAGCAGGGGCATGTAGGGGAACCCAAAATATGGTGATTTAACGCAACTTGCCTTTACACTAAGCTGTACCCCTGAAAAGTTATAGGTCTTGAAAGTGAGGTTTCAAATTAAAAAAAAAAATCAATATCAGTGATACTTGAACTTACAAGGAGAAGGTAAGGTAGTCGGATTTTTGTAATTTTTGATATTTATGGTACGGGTAGTTTGGACGTTGAATAAGAATTTTCCGAAGTAGTTCGACGCAACGTTCATAAATTACCGAGATAATCGATTTTGAAGTTTTACCTGCCAGCTAAATCCAGTAGATGCGACACATTCTTCAACTGAGAGCGTGGCCTAGTTGGTAGCATTCGCGTCTGATAGTCACGAGATCGTTTGAGTTTCATCGCGTAACTTTTTTCAAAACGCACCATATGGTTTTTTATTCTAATGACTACTTATGTATATGTTTCAAATATTTCATTAAAATGGTTGTTAAGCAATATTTATTAAGAATTAACAATAAAGTTCCTTTAAAAAAAAAAAACAAACGAGGTCGGGTAGGTTTTTTATTTTATTTTTAGTATTTAGCATTTTACGCAGTGTGGCATAAGCCAGAATGATAATTGTCATAGAAACATGGGAAGCAGACATTTTTAAAGCATCTAGCACGTCGTGTAAATTTTTTATGTTTTTCGACAGGCACATTTTGTTTTCAAAATATCAACTTCGAAGCAAATTTCGTTAACATTTTGAAAGATTGTTCTTTCATCACACAGTTTTGATGCTTCTCTACCCTTTGTAGAACTTACCAAAACTTTTTATTATGCCCGAGCAGGTGTGTTTTGTAAGCGGTTTTTTTAAACACGGTGAACGACCCACACAACCTAGCTCAAAATGTTAATTAAACACTTGAAGAATATTCCTGCATACAGTTCTTATAATATTTCATTTGTTAATAATTTTCGAGATAAGAAAAAGAAAGAAAGCTAGTTGCTTAAAAAATTTCTGCATCCCATCTTTCTACGATAACTACCATTCTGGCTCGTGCCACACTGCGTAAAATGTCAAATACTAACATAAATATAAAATAAAAGAACATCCTACCTGACCTCGTTTGTTTTTTTTTAATGAAACCTTATTGTTAATTCATAATAAATATTGTTTATCAACCAATTATGCATTTTAATGAAATATTTGAAACATATACATAAGCAGTCGTTAGAATATTTCGTTTGTTCATAATTTTCGAGATGAGAAAAAGAATAAAAAACCATATGGTGCGTTTTGAAAAAAAAAATAAAATGTCACGGGACGGACTCGAACCAGCGATCTCATGACTGTCGGACCCGAATGCTACCAACTAGGCCACACTCCCAGTTGAAGAATGTGTTGTATCTACTGGATTTAGTTGGCAGGTAAATCTTCAAAATCGATTATCTCGGTAATTTATGAACGTTGCGTTGAACTACTTTGGAAAATTCTTATTCAAGGACCGAACTACGCGTACCATAAATATAAAAAATTACAAAAATCCGACTACCTTAAATTCTCCCTGTTAGAAAAACCAAATTGGTACTCGGTGTGAGTGTACAAAGAACATTAATCGACAGTAAGTAGAGTACAATTGCGGCATTTTAAAAGGTTGATAAGGGATGATTCACCATTAAAATGTGACAGAATTTTTTAACCCGTTGGCCGATTTAGTAAATTATTTTATGGGGAATTTAATTCTAAATATTTTCTTACTCTTGTTAGTTTTCAAAAAACATTGTCGTTTTTAACAAAGACATGAATAACTAGTAATACATTTGTAGCAATGTTATTTAAAATCGTCGAAAATTCAAAAGTTAGCTATAAATTTAAACGTAAAACTTGACGATCAGGAAAAAAGTTGGAATAAGAATAATTTAATAAAAAAACAAACAACAGAAATAACATGCAATTTACACTGATAAGTTATAGAAATTATTTAAAATTACCGTTTTTATCTCAGGCATAAATTTATTCTTCGTTAAACTCTACTCTATTCAATAACTGCTGATTGTTTCTAATGGATATGCATATATCCGTAATGGGATTCCACAATTCTACTCGAGACGCAACTGGCAAGGAATACACAAATTCTTTTAACGTTCCCCAAAGAAAGAAGTCGCATTTGTTGAGGTCTGGGGATTGTGAAGGCCAAACTTATGGGCAATTATTTCCTTTTCCAATCTATTTATTTGGATGCTGGTGGTTTAGAAAGTCTCTAGTAATATTACTAAAATGAGGGGGTGCTTCATCATGTATAAACCAATGTTCCACTCCGAGTTGTAGTCGTCAAGTAGATCCGGGAGAGTGTTTTGGAGAAATTCTGAATAAGTTTTGCCATTTCGTCCATTCGGTAAAATAACGATCAATATTTTCAACTCACGTTGGAAATGTCGAGCAGCTACTGAATGAGGGTCTACATAGGAATACTCATGATGGTTGTGTAAATTTGTAATAATCTAACACTAATAGCATGTCAATTTGTTTAAACGAAAACTTCCTGGCCATTTTCAAAACGGCAAACACTTACTAAAATTAAATGACTTTCTTTCCTGATCGTCAAGTTTGATATTTAAATTCATAGGCCACCTTTTCAATTTTCGATGATTTTAAATAACGGCTACAATACATATAGTCCACAGTTTAGGCCCCCCTCTGGAAAGTTGATTACCACATACTTTATAACTCCTGAGGCGCATCCTTTTGACGAGTCTACCTCTACCTCCTCTGTGACTTTTCTCGATTCCTTCGCTTTTCCACTCGGAAAAGTCCAAAACAGCAATTTCTCGGGGTCTTGAAAAGTCAAGACCACTTCTTTTATTTTTAGCTTAAGTAACTGGAAATTTTGTTGCAAATGTCGATTTAAATTTGTCCGACAGAAATTCTTCCGACATTGACATGTCTACCGGCGGAAACATGCCAAAATAACGGTATTGAAAATCAATTACAACATAGGTAATTTTTAGTAAAATTAATTGTAAATAATTAATTCAGTTAAAAAGTATTGTCTGACAAATTTCATGCCGCTTTATTTCAGTCTGAATCGGAAATTTAATGGGGTATGATATAGTACATTGTGTAACGAGTGGGGAAAAGTTGCCAATAGCGCCACGAGGACGCAGTTGACGCACGAGCGAAGCGAGTGCGGAAAGCGCCCAAGTGGCGCTATGGCAACTTTTCCGAACGAGTTGCACATACTATTTTCTATCACAAGTGCGAGTCGTTATGGGACCTATAGTGTAGGGGGTTAGATTCACGGAAAGTGCTAGATAGTACAACTGCGTGATGTTATTTTCATAGCGCAACGCTCCAGCGTTGCGCTATGAAAATAACATCACGCTGTTGTACTATCTAGCACTTTCCAGTGCACCTAACCCCCTACACTATAGGTCCCATAGCGAGCTCGCGTGATAGAAA